>NW_021820805.1:57802-175211 GCF_901001135.1 Rhinatrema bivittatum | reverse complement strand
TGAATTTTGATGCCGTTTTGGCCTCCACGATCTCCATTAGGAGGCCGTTCTATGTATCAAATACTTCACTATGTTACACTAGAGCAGGGGTTCCCAAACCTGTCCTGGGGGGCATCCCGGCAGTCAGATTTTTAGGATATCTGTAATGAATATGCATGAGATGCATTTGCATGCAATGGAAGCAATGCATACTAACATACGTATTCATTGATGATGTCCTGAAAGCCCAAGAGGCTGGGGTCCCCCAGGACAGATTTGGGAACCACCGCTCTAGAGTTTATCCCCCCCCCTCACTGCGGGCCAGAATATGAGCCCTCCCCCCCCAGTTCAGCTTCCTTTCCACTGGGAAACACTAGCTTTTCGTGCATGATTACTGCCTTTGACACATCCGAGTACTTTCCATCTCTTCTTCCTCTCTTCTAGGATATAAGGATTTCCATCCTTAGCTCTCATTTCATAAGGCTCATGATGCAGACTCTGCACCATTTTAATATCCTTCTCTGGACTGCTTTTAATCTCTCTCTATCATTAGCAGCACTTTTGGGCAGCCTGCCAAAAAACTATAACATTGCCCCGGAGATGTTGGCGTGCAGGTCCAACAACACGGGGTGAAGGGAGAGCCAGGAAGCGGGTTGGAGAGGGGGATCGGGTTTGAGGGTAGGGTCCCTAGCGTTCTCAAAGCTCTCGCTTTCTCATCGGGTGTGGCTTTTCCTCCACAGCCCTCGCGGTTTTTCATCCTCACAATCTCTGCCCTTGCCTCATATCGCTGCCTCTCTTATTTGTGTCTGTCACAGCCTTATTCGTTCACGGCCTGCATTTCTCTCTCTTTCAGGCTGAGGGGTTCTCCTAACAGTCTCTCTCTCTCTCTCTCTTTCCCTGCCTATCCACCTTCCTTCCTGCTCTGCTTTCCAAGGAGGGCACCGAGACAGGATCTGGACATGCAGCCCCCTGCCCATGCACCTGCCACCCTAGCACATCCAAGTTGCTGGAAGCGGGGGTCACCTTGCACAGATAATTCAAATCACGGACCCTGTCGGGTGTTTCCCGTCGCGGTCATCTGACGGCGTTGAGCCAACAGTCTTCGCAAGCTCTGTTAGTGAACTGGATTGGGAAACAGACTTTGGAACTTTTTGAAGATGAAAAAAAGAATTATTAAAAAAAAATGTAAAATTCACTGAGTACTTTATTGAGGAAACTGTGGATCAGTGATTGTATTCTTCTAGAATATAGGAGGTTTCCTCCAGATTCCAGTTTATATTGAGTGTCCCTTTGACAATTTAAAGTGCTTGTATGCACCACTCTTATTGATTGTTTCGGCTGTATTCCAGTCATAAGCAGGGATATGCACAGAAAACCCCAGGGCCCCGACTTTTATCATCTGGGGAAACAAATAAGCATGGGAGGTAACCTGCTGATGCAGCTGTTACTATCCTAAACCAAAATGCCTGAGACTTTTATGCAACTCAAACATTGCTCTCTGCTTCAACGGCAAGGTGTTTCGGGGTAACTGGATTCAGATGGCAACCAACGGGGGCCCCTGACTTTTATACGGTGTGGGAAACTGATAAGCATGGGGGGTAACCTAAACGGCGCGGCAGCAGCTACATCCATAAGCTTGCTGGGCAGACTGGGCGGACCAATTGGTCCTTTTCGGCCATCATTTCTGTGTTTCATTTTGTTTGCCGTTTGTGTCATTACATTTGCCCTGCTTCACAAGTTAAGTGGTTTATCTTGTTTCCATCAAAGTACATGGGGGAACAATACATCCTGTTCTGCATTCTAACAATGGAAAATCGAGGCCTTCCTTTTGCATCATGTCTACTCCCTTAGTGAACCCTGGAAGAGTGAGAGGAAGAGGAAACGAACAGAAGAAGAGAAAAAAGAGAAAGAGCTGGGAAAGAGAAGGAGGAAACAGGCCTGAAACGCATACAAAAACTAGAGAAGGCGGGTTTAGGACTGACGAGCACGGCAAACCTCAAGCTGCAAATTGGTCTCTTTTGTGCTCTCTCTGAAAATGATCAAATAGAGAATGGAGTTATGGAAGTACGAAATAGCTGGTTTATTCGGAACAAATTCTGCGTATAGAAAACATGATATCAGATGGCAGAACACATTAAGGAGAGCCATCCATCTCCTTACAACAGGCGACAGTAAATCACTGTCAATAAACATAACAAAATGCAGCCTCCAGCAGCAAAAAATGAAACTGCGGCAGAAGGATCTTCCCAGATCTTAATAAGGAAGCCTTGGGTTGCTAGCAGATCTCTCCAAACTAATTTGGGAACCAAGAGGCAGCTGCTCCTCTGGAGACGCCCCATATTCTCCCACTGAAGGGTAAAATCGGGTGGAACACAAAGTCACAATACACGGTGGGGACTGCGGGCAACGGCAGGAAAAGAGCCTCCTGGTACCGGAGCGTGAGCAGCACCTGTGGCCTCCTTAAAATGAGCAGCAGCAAGCAATCAGTAGCCGAGCCTTGACAATGGCGAGCGCATTTGGTAGGAGAAGGTTCCAGTGGGAGGCTGAATCTGCCGAGCAACCACACCGATGGGTAGCCACAAATTAAGAAACCCAAAACCAGGGAAGTCAGTAAGAGAAAAAAAAAAATTCTGCAGCGACATAAAGAGGAGAAGCAGTGCGCTTGGAGACTGGGAGTGCCGGAGCCGCGCGCATCGCAGACGGTTATGAGGGGAAAAAATCAGAAAGAGTGTGCAAGGAAATTGAAATGCGGTTGCAGGAGCTGGCAGAGGAGAGCGAAGCCAAGTCTTCCCGCCAAAGAGGGAGAAAGAGGTCATGTTGTAGACGCTAGTGCACCGATGAAGGGATGAACAATCTTTCACTGCTAGTTTACCAGTTCAGATCTGGCCCGGGTGGCAGTGACTGCAACTGCTGATGAATTTATGGAGGGTTTTCCTTCGGTTACTGTGAAACGGCGGTGTTTGGCGTACGCAAATATCCACCGTCCAGGTTGGGGCTACAGTTCGTGGTGTGGTTCCCTCATCCGGAGTCTCCAGAGGCAGGATAAAGCTGATATATTACAGCAATTGAACTGCACTCTCAACCCACGTGAAGTGGTCCCTCTACAGTAAATTTGGGGGCACTTTGCCGGGCATTGCCAGTGCTGCTGTACTCACTATGAAGATAAATAGAGGACGTCAATCAATTGGAAGCTTTTACAAGCACAACATTGACTAACAACAGAGTGAAAACAGAGTAAAAATATATTATAAAGTGCTATGGTAATCCATTGATAGGAAATATGACAACAGGACTGCATTCCTACCAAGTGCTCTGGATATAATTGGCTGATATAAAAGAAGCCAGGCAAAATATCTAGGCATGGTGGTTTCAACAAACTTGAAATAAAGCTAGAGCAGTCAACATCATGTCAAAACAAATGTATGAGGCCTATACTGCTTAACTGGTCAAAGAATAGATATTCAGCAGTTTAAGTTATACTGTGATAGGAAAGAGGGTCAGGAACTGTTGACGATTAGATGGCAAGACACATTTATACAGACTAGGGCAGTAATCAGTCTGGTTTTCTGGCTTGCCACAACGAATATGCCCAAGATACATTTACATTTAGTGGGTCTCCGATGTATGCCATGAATAGACTGGAAACCACTGGATTAGAGCATCAGCCAAATAGCAGTTACCTTCAAGAAGAAAGACCGCTGGTGCCATTATTCGGGGACTAGTGAATATAAAGCACTAAGAGTAGTAGAATGGGAAGGGCAGAAAATCTCTTCAAATAGTGTCCTAAGTTACCCCTGTGTCTCATATGGTAGCATGGCAGTGCAAGGGACGGAGTCCACTGGGTGAGAGAGTTGGGCGGAGCTGCCGGGGGTTTTGGGCGCGTCGCGGAAGTGACGTTCTGAAGCATCGGCTTCCTGTGAGAGAAGACGGCTGCCATTACTGCAACAAATCCCCGCCTACCCAACGAGCGGTTGACTAAGGATCAGTCTTGAGACTTTCCTCCAGTGCTCGGTGCCGATAAGGAAGGGCTCAGTGTTGCCTGGCACGTGGAGGCTGGGAGGAAGGGGGAATAAATCCGGGTGTGAAAAATTTCTTTCTGTGTCTTGAGCAGTGTTTTAAATGGACCCATAACAAATGGTATTACTCATGTGGGATCAATTCAAAAATGTTATGTCTAAGCTATTCTTTTAGAAATGCTTTGAGATGCTCCCCCGCTGATTCCCCTGCACCTCTGGGATCTGCCATGTTAGCACGTGTCATCAATCAGTTCATACTCACTGGGTCCCGTTGAGCCATATTAGCCGTGATGTCACACATGGCATCACCCGGACTGCATGAACCAATCAGAGCCCAGTCCTTGGAATTTCAAGGGAGCAGCTTAAAGAATTTCAAAAATGTCTTAGCAGTAAAAAATGTTAATTGATAGAGCTGAGTTATGCCTGCTTGCCCTGTGCACCTTCTTGAAATACTGCACGGTGCACAGAGTTCAGCTTCCTTTCAAGAGATATTTTCTATGCACAGAGAATTTATCATTTTACCTTGTTTCCCCCCTCAGTTCAGCGAGCATTTGTTTGCACTCATGAATGCACAATAGGGTTACACTTTATCCGCTCGGAAATGATATATAAATGCATAGTGAAGGCTTTGCTGTTTTGATTGATCAAAGCTTTCAGTGGTGACCCGAGACAAACTTCACCAACAATGAGAGGGGAAAAGGCAAGTCATACCCCATGCTAGTTTGGAGCTGGGTCCTTGCCAGGCTGAAAGGGCAGTTATCCATCAGTCTGCGCACCAAAGATGAGTTTCCTATGCTTAAGGGTTTTGATACTCCAGTTTGCTGATTTGGGTGGCATTAATAGTCTTAGCCTTAGAGAATAATATCTTTCTAAGCTGTTATGCCAGCAGAAAGGACCCTACTACTCGGTTTTCTACGGAGAAGGGGTGGTTGATAGGCAAACCTAACAAAAATACTCTCTAGCTAAGGTTTGCGATGCTTAGCTTACAAACTCCTAGGTGAGAAGCAGAGAAAAGCAGAAGATAAATAACACAATTTGTTCTGAAAGAAGGCTTGCAACAGGCATTTGCTGTCTCTTAATTCTTTCAACTAAGCCTATACTGTAAAAGTCTGTACGCAGAGGTCCCCAAACCTGTCCTGGAGGACCCCCAGCCAGTCGGGCTTTCAGGATATCCACAAGGAATAGGCATGAGATAAAAACTGCATACCCATGAGATGCAGTGTCAAAAGCTTTGCTGAAATCCAAGTGATCCACATCCAGTGCACGCTCTTGATCTAATTCTCTAGTCACCTAATTGGGAAAAAATCTATCAGATTCATTTGACACGGCATGTTTATAAGTACTTATGTACTAATTCATTATTATATGTATTATTACATGACACCCCAGTCATGTTCCTCACAGAGAAACATAAATGCTACAAAATGTATCTAAAAAAAACAATACCAGGATAAACAACTTGCCTTCTCAGTGTCACTCCCTCCTACGCTAGAGACCTGCGGTTCCCAAACCTCTCCTGGAGGCCCGCCCCCCCAGCTGGTTGGGTTTTCAGGATATCCACAATGAATATGCATGAGATAAATCTGCACACACTTTGTAATGTGAATCTTTAAAATGCCAGTCAGCCATGGG
This sequence comes from Rhinatrema bivittatum, assembly GCF_901001135.1. Lineage (NCBI taxonomy): Eukaryota > Metazoa > Chordata > Amphibia > Gymnophiona > Rhinatrematidae > Rhinatrema > Rhinatrema bivittatum. The sequence continues at coordinate 169,584 of NW_021820805.1, read as the reverse complement.
GTGGGTGACTTCTGGTTCATGTGTGACCACGACCCCTTGCAGGCACCTCCTCAGGAATTGTGTGCTGGCTGCAAATGTGGGAAATTAGATGATTGTGTTCATTTCATGATAAAGTAAACATTTATCTATTATTGGATCATAGTTAAGGTATTTTGGGCAATATTTTAGTACCTGACATATATTCTTAGCATGGCTAACTAAATAAACTAGGTCGAACAGTTTTGAGATCCCAAGAAGAATGGAAGTGAAACCATTCTTGAACTTATGCTGAGTATCTAGTGCGCATTCATTAATATATTCTAATTCAAGTCACACAAAGTTTACTTGTTTTTACCAAAGGTAAAGTAGCTTCTGTTTCCTTTTGTGACTTTTGATCATAGTTATTTATTTATTTTATTTAGTGCTTTATTTTATTTATTTTATTTTATTTGTGCTTGAGGAACTCTTACGCCTACAAGTTAGCTCTATTCTTGCTTTATAAGTAATTAAAGTGTTGAACAATATTGGGATGCATGTTGTGATATGTGATTCCATGGCGGGCGCCTCCCCCACCAACAAATTGGATTTTTAGGATATCCCTAATGAATATGCATGAGAAAATGTTGCACACACTGCCTCCAGTGTATGCAAACATATGTCATGTGTATGTATATATATATATATATATATATATATATATATATATATATATATATGTATATATATGCATTGGGGCAGGACTTCTCACTTGTCTTCAGGATATCCACCACGAATATGCATAGAATATATTTGCATGCAGTGGAGACCCAGCATATTCAGGTCTATCTCATGCATATTCATGGCGGATATCCTGATAGCTCAGCTAGCTGGAGGGAGTTCTCCTGGCTTGAGAAACCCTGCATTAGGGAATATCCTGAAAAGTCGACTGCCAGGTGGGGTAGAGGAGGGGGCCAGAGGACTGGTGTGAGTACCACTGCCATTGCTCCATGTAGTCTCTGGATTAGAGTTTCATATCACACTCTTGAAAAGTTTCACCCCCGTCCTCGGTGTTAGATGGTGTATTTACAGGCGTGAAGGTAAAACCACGGGCGATAAAACAAACATTCCCACTGCATTCCCACAGAAACCAGTTTTTTTCGACCTTGTTTTTTCCCCTTGCTTTTCCTCCCATTCTTATCAGTGACTATACTGCCCCACATCGATCTGTAATTCACTGAAGCGGAACTGTATAGTCTGTGCACAAGTGCCTATGGAGAAAAGGGACTTTATCATACTGTATTCAATTATCAGTCATGTCTGGGAGGTTCAGATCCAAGCTGGAAAAGAAAAGAAAAATGCTGTCTGCAATCCATGTAAATGAGAATGTTTCATTTGGAAGCGCATCCTCTCCTGTCAGATCTGATGGGAGGTATTAACAAATTACAATATTTCGCTTTGAGACGAGAAGACTAAAAAAAACCCACAAAAACCAAACCCCAACATAGAAATAAGCATGCATAATAATTCTCTGTTATTACAAGGTGCTCCGTTTTGTAATGTAAACATTTCTTAGCCTGCATTATTAACCAGCAAAAAAAAATAATAAAATAATGGAGATGCAGTCGGTATTAGCAGCTTGGCAGAACCCATCGAGAACATTGTGTTAATGATTAATATGAAGTCAGTGGAATTCCACCGTCGCGGCGAGTCCTGTGCCCAAGAATGAACTGCGCTGCTAAATCAGCAAAGACAGTTGTCAAGGTAACCTCGGCGTAATCTATTTAACCGGCTCCCCAAACACCAATCAAGGTCAGAGAACGCGCTCCAGCGCCGTACGAACCCCCCCTCGGACGGCAGAAAGCTTTCGCAGCGAGACAGCGGGGAGGAGAAACCTCGTTAGGAAGCAGAGAGAGAGAGAGAGAGAGATTCCCCCCCCCCCCCCCAGGAAATTCAGGGCTGAAAAAAAGTGTTAATTGGGGATTTTAGCAGTAAAACTGTGGCAAATTCAGAACCCCCAGCTCTCCACGCGGGAAGTCAGGGGCGGGCGAGCCGTCCTTCCGGCGCCCCCTGCCAGCGCAAGCATATGGCGGCCCCTGGCGAACGAGGCAGTCGTGCACCCTGACCTCGGGTTTGCATTCCCCCCCCCCCCCCCCCCCCTGGCAAAAAAAAAAGAGGAGCCGGCAGAGGCAGGACTCTGCTGAGGGAAGTGGAGGCAGCTGCCTGTCGTTCGGGCAAGAGTTGTGACTTTTGCTTTACAATCCTGTGGTCCATTGGCGACGTTTTTGCACCCGGACCACAGGTTGCAAGAGGAGGCAAGTGAAGGAATAACGTGAATCCTATTTGTTGCCTGACTACACTTGAGTATCTATCCGTTAACAGATGATTTTAATATAAATGCTTAATTACACCTCTAGAGGTGTAGTTGTTGCCTTAATGTATAGTGTTATATTTAAATGAACCAATTAACATATTTTTTTTTTGCATTTTTTTTTTGCTCATTTAAATATTTGATGTGGTAATCCACATTAAGGGTTACAAAAACCACCTTAGCCTTAATGCAAATGCATTAGTGGTGATTCAGCAGGTATTGAGTGTGTTTAATGTGTGTTAGACATGTTTAACGTGCATCAGTGCACGTGCTAGTGTTAATGCACTTTGATAAAGAGACCAAACAGTGACTTAGGTCAAGAGCAAGGCAGTGGGTCAGTCCTAGAGCGTCTCTTGATTGTGGATAATCCCTCAACCAAGGTTTCCCAAACTCAGACCTCACGATCTCAACCAGATCCAACTAGGAGGATAGCCGTAATTAATATTCATCAGCTGTATTTGCATACATCAGGTCTATTTGGATTATCCTGAAAAGAGGACCTGATTGAGAATCCTGATGACTGAATTTGGGAAAGCTTATCCCTGACTCTCCAGAATTAGCCACCAGGATAGGCCCTGGCATCCTAAGCTTTCCTTATCCCTCGGTGGTCGCTGGAAGGGAAAAAAAACACCCACTTTTTATTTAAAAATTCAAGTTTCCAGAACTGATATGGCACAATTGAAGGTGCCTAGTTAGTTTATTGTGTCTGCTGTTGGTCTAGACCTGTGCTTTTCAGCTAGGATCCTGCATACTTTTATACAGAGAGAGTGAGACGGAAGAAGGCAGAGAGGCTTGTGGCTCCACAGAGTTTCACAATATATTATAACCGGGTTCTTTAAAGAAAGAAAGGCTGAAAGACATTGGTCTAGACATTTCCCCTTATAATTAACCTACCTTTGAAATAAAGAAGTCAGCTTTTGCAGTTAGTACAAAAATGACAAATGAACCAGAGCGGCCATATTAGCCTTTATTGATAGAGAATTCATGTCTGCATAAAGACATTGCAGCTTAATACATTATGTACTTTTGTCACGATCTTTCATTCCATTTAATGGAAAAAACTGTAGATTTGATCATGCATTGTGATCTCACATGTTAAACAATTACTATATCAGGTCTCATATATTTATTTACATAGGTATTTGAGTTATATTCGACTTTTCAGGCACTCCAAAGTGGATTACATTCAGGTACTAAAGGTATTTTCCTGTCCACAGTGGGGGTCACAACCTGTTTGTGCCCGAACCAACGAAGAGTGAAGTGACTTGCCCAAGGTCACAAGGAGTGGCTGAGAATTTTAATTTTGAAAAGAATAATAAACCTATATCACAAAACCACGGTGTTGATAAAAAAGGAACACACAGTCCACAGGTCTGATGACAAAAACGTTTTATTTAAATGTACGAACACGTTGGAAGAAATTTGCAATCTTTGTGGTCTTTTCTGCTTTTCAGAAACACTCATGATAAGTTACAATACTTCACCCTGTATTAGCTAAAACGTTTACTGCTCTCAGCCCTTAAGGGGCGGAGCCTCAGCCATTGTGCAGTGGCGACACCAAGTGGCCAGGTTCAAGGTGCAAGTTTGCAGAGTTCCGGAAGGAACTGCAGGCTATGGCCCTTAGCCAAGGACTGTTGTTGTGATGGCCAGACTAGATGGGTGGGGTGCGAGGGGCAGAGGGTGTGTTTATAAAATGGGGGAAAACTGGTTAATTCCGAACAAAAGTTCATGGTGCTAGAGGCCAGTAGAGGGTAATTCTGGAAGCCCATAGGAGCAGCAGAAAACTACTGTTCCTAAAAAAAAAAGAAAAAAAATTAATCTATTTATTTATTGATGGCTACGGCATCATTGCTTAAATTCTTTAGGAAGCTCTACCTGCAGTTTCCCATAATTCCTTGGAGAAGCCATGTTTGCAATAGGGTCATGAATTATGGAATAAGATTATGCAGTCTGTGTGGTGGTATCATTTATTACATCATAGCTGGCATGACTTGTGATTCCTCAGACTGTGCAAATGTGATGACACAGCAGGAACAGATAAAGACGGCATGACTGGCTAGGAAAGTTAGCTGGACTAGGGGCATTCCATGAAGTTAGCAAGTAGCACATTTAAGACTAATCTTTTTCACTCCATGCACAATAAAGCTCTGGAATTTGTTGCCAGAGGATGTGGTTAGTGCAGTTAGTGTAGCTGGGTTCAAAAAAGGTTTGGATAAGTTCTTGGAGGAGAAATCCATTAACAGCTATTAATCAAGTTTACTTAGGGAATAGCCACTGCTATTAATTGCATCAGTAGCATGGGATCTTCTTAGTGTTTGGGTAATTGCCAGGTTCTTGTGGCCTGGTTTGGCCTCTGCTGGAGACAAGATGCTGGGCTTGATGGACCCTTGGCCTGACCCAGCATGGCCATTTCTTATGTTCTTATATACCTGGCTACCCTAAAGCTGAATATATCCAGCCAGATAAGTTTATCTGGATAACTTTAGGAGTTGGAGTGCTATCCAGTTGGCAAGCCTTGTTAGCTGGATAATGCTGAAAACTGATGTTTATCCGGATAGCACTGCCGAGCAGAGGGGGAAAATCGGTGCTGGGCCTGCGCGATCGGCGCCGGAGACCCGCCGGGGTAAGGCCCAACTTATTTCACCTATCCATGGCCGCCTCCGACCCCGACCACGAGGCAGCCCCTGCCGTCTTCCCTGAGCCGCAGACGCCGACGACATCCTCCGGCCCTTCCTCCGCCTCCGAGGGGAACACTGAGCACGCACAGCCAATCAGGGGACCGCCCTGATTAGACATTAAATTTAAATTGTGAGACACCCAAGCGCCGCGCGCCTAGCGTCGCGCGCCGAAGGAGCACGACAAAGGAGCCTGCTCCTTTGTGCGCTCCTTCGTGCACTCCCGTTGTGCACTCCCTTTATGTTCTACAACCTCATTAAGTGACTACAACCTCATTAAGTGACTCAATCCTCCTTGACCTCCCCTGAAACCCCCCACCACCCTAAACTCCCGACCCACCCTCCTCCATCCACCCTTCACCCTATCTATTGAAATCTTCTATGCATCGCTATACTAACAAAACTCTCCACACAACATTATACAGTCACGCAGCAACCAAACAGGCTCTCTCGCACAACAAAAACACATGCTATGGATCTAACACAATGCATTCCCAAACTTCCTCACCACTACAACCAATACCACCCTCCCAAATTCACTCCATCCACTAGACGTCTCACCAAAATCCAAACTAACCCTAAAATATACTTTAATACCCTCACACTCATCACTCTACTACTCATCAATGCACAGTCTATCACCAAAAAAATCCCAATCATTCATGACCTGCTCTCAGACTACCACCCAGACATATTCTGCATAACTGAATCATGGCTCAAACACACTGACACAGTCCTACTCAATCAACTGCCCAGAAACACATACAACATATTCTCCATACCTAGGAGCAAAAGAAAGGGAGGTGGACTACTATTCCTAGCCCACAAAAAACTTAAATTCTCCTCTTTCCCCCTAAACCTACCCCCTCCTTTCGAGACTAACCTATTTAAATCAAAACATCTACAAATACTCCTCCTCTATGCTCCTCCCGGCTGCCTACAACACAACCTCTCCCCCCTGATCGAAGCCATCACATCACACATCAACCTACAAGAACCAGCCATCATACTAGGAGACTTCAATCTCCATATTGACACCCAACCAACAACTCCCACCTGCGAACTCCTCCTATCTTCCATGACAGCTCTCGGATTCTCCCAAATCATTACCACCCCCACTCAGAAATCTGGGCACACCCTTGATTTAATTTTCATTAACAATAAAATATCTGCAACTGAATCACCCACTACTACTCCAACTCCATGGTCCGACCACTACCTCATTCAAGCCAAGCTCCAACATCAATCGAACACAGCAAAAACAGACTCCTGCTTCATTGAATACACCAAACCTTGCTCCAGTGAAGACCTAGCAGAGCTACTCCCGGAAGCACTAAAAACAATCAACCTACATGATGCCAACTCAGCTACAGACTCCTGGATCTCCATCAACGCTGACATAGCCAACACATTATGCCCCACAATAAAAAAGGAAATCAGATCATCTACTAAACAAAATGCTCCTTGGTACACCCCCGAACTGAAAACATCCAAACGAACGCTCAGACAAACCGAAAAACAATGGAGACGAACACCTACACCAAACCTGAAAGACAAATATAGAACACTTCTACACAAATATACAGCTGACCTCAACACAGCAAAGCGCAATTTCTACACATCCAGAATTCATGAATACCAATTCAACCCGAGGACCCTCTTCTCATACGTCAAAGAACTCACCAACCCAATCCAGAATGACACAATGCCAAACTCCAACAACATCTCCAGTGACAAACTAGCTCAATTCTTCAAGGACAAAGTCGACAACATCATTGCCAAGATTCCCCATTCCCACAACGACTCAACAAATATCCCTCCTCCCATCCACATTTGGACCCAATTCACTCCTGTTGCATCTACAGAAATTGAACCCTTCATCAAAAAAACCAAACCAGCATCCCACCCCGTAGACTCCATCCCCATCAAAACCCTAAAACTCATCAGAGAGATTATTGCCAAACCTATAACCCAAATCATCAACCTATCCCTCGAACAAGGAATCTTCCCAGACAAACTCAAAAACGCCATCATCAAACCAATCATAAAAAAACCGCAACTCGACAAATCTGATCCTGCAAACTACAGACCAGTCTCCAACCTCCCATTCCTAGCAAAAATCATCGAGAAAACTGTCAACAATCAACTCACAGACCACCTCGACGCCCACAATCTTCTCCATCCAACACAGCACGGCTTCAGAAAACTCTACAGCACAGAAACTCTCCTCCTCTCCCTCACCGACACCATCCTCAGAGGCCGAGACAGTGGCAAGACATTTCTACTGATCCTCCTCGATATATCAGCCGCATTTGACACCATCAACCACAGAACTCTCCTCACCAGACTTAAAGAGATCGGTCTGCAAGACACTACACTCAACTGGTTCAAATCATACCTCTCTAACAGATCCTTCATTGTCAAGACAAACTCTTCTGAATCCTCCCAAGTGCCCCTCACCCATGGCGTCCCTCAAGGTTCTTCACTATCCTCGACCCTCTTCAACATCTACCTCCTCCCACTATGCAAATACCTCTCTGATGCCAACCTCACCTACTTCGTTTATGCAGACGACATTCAAATTCTCCTCCCCATCACCAAATCCATTGAACTCACCATGGAAAGATGGAACAAACTCAGTTCAAATTTATCTCAACTGCTATCACAACTATCTCTCTGCCTCAACCAAGCCAAAACAGAAATCATTCACATCCAGGACGACCGTCCCGCTTCCCCCCTCGAGAGCACCCCCTCAAACAACACAGGAAGCGCAAACAACACTGGGATGCCAAACTTATCAAGAACCTCACTCACACCATCCACAAAAAACCTAGGAGTAACCATCGACAGCCAACTCAACTTTAAACGACACATCTCCAATATAATCAAAGATGGATTTTTTCAAACTTCAAACACTTAAAAAACTCAAACCTCTCCTCCAACCGCATGATTTCCGAACAGTACTACAATCAATTATTTTCTCAAAACTCGACTACTGCAACTCCCTCCTCCTTGGACTTCCTGAAATCCACATCAAGCCCCTCCAAGTTCTACAAAACGCCGCCGCCAGAATTATCACCAATCACAGAAAATCCTCCCACATCACACCCACTCTCAAAGACCTCCACTGGCTGCCCATCACACAAAGAATCCAGTATAAAACCCTCACCCTTCTTCACAAAAAAATAAACAACAACAGAATGGTCTGGCTAAACAACAACATCCAACCATATTTCACACAAAGAAATCTCAGATCCACCAACTCAGGTCTCCTCTCCATCCCAACTCTTAAAAATGCTCACCTCAATACAACACACAAACGAGCCATTACAATAGCTGGCCCTACCCTCTGGAACTCCCTCCCCCCACAGCTCAGAAACGAACCCTCACCGCAAGTCTTTAAAAAACAGCTCAAAACATGGCTGTTCTTGAAAGCATTCCCTCCTGAACCCCAACATCCTATAATAAACGCTCTTGAAAGCCTTACCGCATAACTTCTACTCTGCATGAACGCATAACCCCTCCCCCCTTCTCTATCCTCCCTTTTCCCTGTCCCCCACCCTTCTCGTAACCTCCCTTTTCCCTGTCCCCCACCCTACTCATAACCAAGTCATATTGTACATATTGTATATAGGCTATATGCCATTTCTATATACCCACATCTAATATTTAATTTTAATTTTATTCATATGTTACAATGTTCCTTATATTTATTGTTTAATCAACTGTTCTCTTGTTACAATGTAAAATAGGGCAGTTCCGGCTCTATTCAACCTGTTTTCTGGAAACCGATGTGATATCTCGATCGAATGTCGGTATACAAAAGAAATAAATAATAATAATAATAATAATAATGAGCTCTGCCCCAGAATCCCCACCCCCCACCTCATGCTAGCCATAACCTTTTTAGCCAGTTAATACCTTATCCGGGTATCTCAGGGCCAGTCGGAATTTAAAATCCCACCCATTTCTCCAGCTAAGTCTGATCTTAGCCAGACAAATGGCTCTATCAGTGTCGATTAAACTCAGATTCGGTTAATGCAAGCTGCATAATTAATGGGATTGCACTCTCGAGTTGACCAGAAGATAGAAGACAAGACCACAGACGTGCTCTTTCTGTAAAATTGAGATCACTAGATGCTAAAATCAAGAAGAGATAAATAATCTGGAGAGAAATATCATTTTTTTCCCCCCAGAGATCATATCTGTAAATATGAAGTCATCTATTTCCCTTTAGTGTTAGAGCTGTAAGTTTCTGTAGCAGAATTGGATGTCACTTGAAGTTTCAGTGTAGGACAGCGAGGTGCATGAAGCTATAATTTAGCTCCTTTTCCGTGGAAGCTTTTCAGTTAGACATGAAAAATATAAGATTGCTGCTCTGTGAAGGAACAGACAAAAGAGTGGGCTATGACAGCCTTGTGCATGTAATAAACTCAGCCTGAGAAGAGGAGAATCTTTGAACATTTATGGTTAACTTGGTTAAGCATTAATGCATTCTGGGCAGGGCCCCCAGCCTCCTGCCGTCCCACAGCCACGGGAAGGACCACATGGTGGCTCAGAACAGTGGTCGGGTCTCGCGTGTCAAAGAAGGAGGTACTGCCCCCGACCTCCTATCTCCAGCCCGATGAAAGGTTTGGGGAGAAGGGGATTCACGGGCTGGGGAGAATCGTGTGGCAGATGGATCGGGGGGCGTGTGTGTGTGTGTGTGACAGGGGCTGGGGGATCGGGGGGCTGGGATGCTGTGTGAATGAGGGACTGAGGGAGGGTGTTTGGATGTGTGTATATATATATATATATACATTAACACTTAGGAGGGAAGAAGAGAAAGGGGTTCGGGGGGTAGGGAGAGGAAAAAAGAGCCGTGGTGGGGAGGGGGGGGGGAGAGAGAGAGGGCGGGCAGGGAAAGCGATGGAGTGAGAATGGCAGGTGGAGGAGGAGGAGCAAGGTCAGAGTTGGGAGAGGGTCACCTCCCTGATTCCAGAACTTCCTTCCCCTCTTCCTTCTCTCTTCTCCTCCCCCCTCCCCCTCCTTTTTATCCCTATCCCCATTCTTCCCCTCCCCCCGTTACCTCTCCCTTCCCAATCCCCCTTCCCTCTCTTCCCTTGATCCCTGATCCTCGCCCCTTCTTCTCCTCTCCCACAGCTGAGATACCCGAGATCCCCTCTCCCCCCCACTCATAAAACTCTCCAGCAAACAACATAATTTATACAGACGCGTAGGCGAGATGGGAAAACGACTTTCATTTTATTACGCAAGATCGATTTACACATATTTAATATACAAAATGATTCAAATTTATGGAAATGTGCCGCAGAATTTCAGAAACTTTGCCTTAGAATTTTCTACCTCTTGCCACAAAATGTACCCCAAGCTTGCCGCAGGAAACCTTAGGTGGGGGGTGGGGGTGGCTATGGGCCTGGTTAGTTAAAGCTTTTGTCCCGTTCTCTGGGGCCGATGCAAAAAAAAAAAAAAAAGTTGCGCTGAAAGCGGGCACCGTGTGTTCAGCTTTCCTAAAATGCGCCCCCCAGGCACCTCTCCTGGGGGGCGCGATACAATATTTAAATTAGGGCTCGCGCTGCCCCATCGCCTTTCGGAAGGCTGTCCTGAAAGGGGGTTGGTCCTTACCACTGACAAATGTCAGTGAAAAGGACCAATGGGCAATAAGTGAAGGAGTGAATAAGTTAATATTAAGTGCCCGACCCTTTAATATTGATTTTATATTTGGATTTTCAGAAGGCGTTTGACAAAGTTCCTCATGAGAGGCTTCTAGGAAAAGTAAAAAGTCATGGGATAGGTGGCGATGTCCTTTCGTGGATTGCAAACTGGCTAAAAGACAGGAAACAGAGAGTAGGATTAAATGGGCAATTTTCTCAGTGGAAGGGAGTGGACAGTGGAGTGCCTCAGGGATCTGTATTAGGACCCTTACTTTTCAATATATTTATAAATGATCTGGAAAGAAATACGACGAGTGAGGTTATCAAATTTGCAGTTGATACAAAATTGTTCAGAGTAGTTAAATCACAAGCAGATTGTGATAAATTGCAGGAAGAACTTGTGAGACTGGAAAATTGGGCATCCAAATGGCAGATGAAATTTAATGTGGATAAGTGCAAGGTGATGCATATAGGGAAAAATAACCCATGCTATAATTACACAATGTTGGGTTCCATATTAGGAGCTACCACCCAAGAAAGCGATCTAGGTGTCATAGTGGATAACACATTGAAATCGTCAGCTCAGTGTGCTGCGGCAGTCAAAAAAGCAAACAGAATGTTGGGAATTATTAGAAAGGGAATGGTGAATAAAACGGAAAATGTCATAATGCCTCTGTATCGCTCCATGGTGAGACCGCACCTTGAATACTGTGTACAATTCTGGTCGCCGCATCTCAAAAAAGATATAATTGCGATGGAGAAGGTACAGAGAAGGGCTACCAAAATGATAAGGGGAATGGAACAACTCCCCTATGAGGAAAGACTAAAGAGGTTAGGACTTTTCAGCTTGGAGAAGAGACGGCTGAGGGGGGATATGATAGAGGTGTTTAAAATCATGAGAGGTCTAGAACGGGTAGATGTGAATCGATTATTTACTCTTTCGGATAGTAGAAAGACTAGGGGGCACTCCATGAAGTTAGCATGGGGCACATTTAAAACTAATCGGAGAAAGTTCTTTTTTACTGAACGCACAATTAAACTCTGGAATTTGTTGCCAGAGGATGTGGTTAGTGCAGTTAGTGTAGCTGTGTTTAAAAAAGGATTGGATAAGTTCTTGGAGGAGAAGTCCATTACCTGCTATTAAGTTCACTTAGAGAATAGCCACTGCCATTAGCAATGGTTACATGGAATAGACTTAGTTTTTGGGTACTTGCCAGGTTCTTATGGCCTGGACTGGCCACTGTTGGAAACAGGATGCTGGGCTTGATGGACCCTTGGTCTGACCCAGTATGGCATGTTCTTATGTTCTTATACACTCCTTCTGGTGCCGGTGGTCAGGTTCGGAGAATGGACGCTGAATTTCTCAGCGTCCATTTTCCTAACCCGTGCATGTGCCAGGGGCTCAGGGAACAAGACGCTTGACAACTGAGCGTCCGCTTCCTGCACCTGACTGCCAGCGCTTTTTATAAACTTTTTTTTTTTTTTTTAAAGAGTTGTTCCTCCTACTTAATATCCCAACGATATTAAGTAGGAGGCAGTACAGAAAATCAGTTTTTTTTCTGCTTTTCTGTACTAGTTGCTCCGGGCAGGCGTTAATTTCTGATCGCCAAAATGTGCGTCCTAGATGCACATTTTTTTTTTTTTTTTTTTGCATCGGGAGTGAATAGCTAATAGCCTCGTTCCATGCATTTGCATGCGATGAGCGCTACTAGTTTCACTCCGTGTTGGACGTGCGCTGTAGAGGCGCTAATCCCCTTATTGCTTAAGGGGATTAGTTAGCGCCTGTACAACCCGCTGAGCGCGGGGTATTGCATCGGCCCCTCTGTAAGCCCTTTCTCATGGAGACTGTGTACAGGGTCCTCCTGGCTGGAAACCTTGCATTTACAGGCTTCAAGTGATAATATCTAGCTACGCTTTCCAACTTCGAGATTATAATTAAGGCTTCTCATTTTAGGTGCTCATAAATTGTAAACGTAGAGGTTTATTTTCCAGCTAATTAGGGGTTCTTCAGAGGCAGCAAAAAATCGATGTTTACTGGTGTTTTCGTGGCGCAGGGATTATTGTTGGGTACCTTTCCTGGTTGAATCCAGTATATACATTTGTGTAGCCGAGGCATTGTTAGCATGGAGAAGGCAAAAAAACAAAGCAAAAGATCCAAAGAGGGTGAGAGAGAGCTGGGGGAGAGATGTTTTTCCACTGTGTAGCCAATAAACCCTTATTTAAATGTTTTTAGCATGGGGGGGGGGGGGTGTTTCGTCGGGGGGTTATTGATTAAAACCTAAAATCAGAAGCCCTCACTATATTACTTATGCGACAAATCTGCACACAGTGGATCTGAATGGTGCGCTAGTGTGACCTTGTGTGTACTTTTATTAGACGAATTTTCAAAAGTCGCTCGAGTAAAAAGTAGCACTTACGCGTGTGAGTACATGCAAATTTTAAAAACCGCAACGCAGAGGTCTAAATCAGGGTCCACAAGCAAATTTACACGTGAAAAAGGGGGCAGGCTGGGGCGTTCTGGGGGAGGGGCCTTTATTTGGGTAGGTTGCTGTTTTCTGAGCAATTTACGCACAGGAATGCTAGTGCCTCACCCACACGCGTTTACTTCTGCTCAGTATCCGGCGTAAATGATTGTAAACTTCTTAAAAGTGAAAAAATGGCTGGGCGAGGCGGGGGGGAGCAGGGGTGAAATGGGGGGGGACGACTTCAGGCTGAAGAGCCGGGAGGGTCTTCACGAGCTGCAGGTGGACTGGGCGAACCGGCAGACTAAATGGGGAAAAACTGGTTATTGCATTGCCTCGCACACGCTGGAAAATCCCCCCGGCTTATGCATGTGAAAGCCGACTTGAGGATGGGGGGGTGGGTAAATGTGTCCAAATAACGTGAGTAAAATCTACTCGTGTATCTCACTAAAATCTGAAGTACAAATATCGGTGATATCACTTGCTCACGCTTATCCGGCTAAATAATAGCAGGTGCTACGTAGCCGGACACGTCTGAACAAAGTGCTGCTTGTCCCTCTAAGTAGTGCATTTCAGACTTATCTGCCCGGGTGCCGCTGCTTTTCCAGATAAGTTCGGATTTGCATGTTTTGCGGGTTTTTTCCTACGCATTTGTGCTTGCATGTGTACTTGTATTGTACAGCCTGTGCATATCGTATCCATGAAGGTTATAGAGTACAATAATAAATTTGCCTGCACCCATAGACACGTGTAAATGGGCGCACAAGCAGTTTTGAAAGTTATCCTCCTTGTGCCTCACCTAGAATAGGTGCCTGAGTGGGATATACATTTTTAAATAAATAAGAGCAATGCATTTCACAGTGCAGGCCAGGAAGACAACTGTGCTCTAACAATAAGGTAGATTTTAAAAGCCTTGTGTGTGCAAAAACAGCCACTTCTGTGTGTAAGTGAGTTTTAAATAGTTGGGAAGGCACACATTTGTTATCTGCAGGAGAGAGAGAGAGAGAGACCACGTCCCGAAAACTCACCTCGAATCCAAGTGCCCCCTTACAATGGTCCATATATAGAGTATCAGACTGCACCTTATGAAAAGTCTCTCTCTCCCTCCTCCCAAAGTTCAGCAGACTGTGCCACGTGTGCAGCTGGGGACATGCATGGAGAGCATTTTATAACCTACACGCGTGGGTTATAAAATAGCACATATTTAGGTGCACGGCAAGATACACGAATTTATGGGCACGCGCATGGCCCTTTTAAAATCTCTCTTGATGTGTGTACTACTTTAATGCATAGAGCCGAATGCTATACTGTAACTTAAAACCCACCTTGAAGGTTAAAGACAAGGGTGCAGGGATCTAGTGCCCAATCTTTCTTTCAAGCCATTACCTACAGAGAGAAAGAGGTATTAGCCGACGGACATAAAATGACATAAGGTGGTACCGTTTTATTGAACGAAGGTAATACTTTTCTGGACTAGCTTTCTGTGCTTCACCCTCCCTTTCCCTGACTTGGAGCGGAGGAAGGGGTCAAGCTCTTCGAAGCTGGCCAAGGAAGGCACTAAGTTTGTCCAGTACAAAGAATATCATACACAGTGACCCTAGTGCCGCAGTGCCGGGCACGCTGCGGCTCAGCAGAGGGTGAAGTCCTGAAAACTACCTTTTTTTCCTCCTCCTACCTGCTTTCTCATTTTATGCCTGGCTGCAGCTGGGGGGGGGGGGGGGGGGGGGAAGGGGCAGTGTTTGGTGGTGGAGGAGGGGCGAGCAGAGAAGGATGTTTTACTGTGGGCCTTGATATCCTCCTTAGTCCTGAAGGCCAAATGATTTCTTCTGCCGTGTGTGCTTGCCTGTCAGCGGCAGGCCCCTCCCTGGTGCATAAAGGGAGAGCTTCTCTGAGCCACTGTTACTTCAAGAAAGCCTCACCGAGTGTGACTAATCAACCCCCACAAGGCTCCCTCTCTCACTTGTTTATTCCAGTTAAGAATTTTTTTTTTTTTTTCCTGGCTCCTATCAGACCACGGCAAGCCACGTCCACCCACTCCGCTCCCTGCTCCGAACTTAAAAGCTGGCGGAGCCCGGGGGGGGGGGGGGAAAATAGCCCTTTTCCCCTTTGGGTCCTGCTGCCACCAAAAAAAAACCCCCCACTCTCCCTCCAGTACAAGAAATATGGCTGAGCCGCAGCAGGTTAAATACCGTGAGGAAATCTACTGCCCAAAAAAAAAAAATAAAAGGGAGGGAGGGAATCTTCTGAAAGTCCTTCCAGGCCCCAGTGCCTGCCAGAGAGGGGTAAAGCCGTCACATTCACTTGTATTCAGATGAGAAGCCCACACTCCTGCACACAATACCGTCCAGTCAGTTTCTCTCCTTTTGTTGTAGTTTGGCTGAAAAGAAGGGGGCCGTAAATAGTCTTCCATTGATTTCTGAGCTGAAGGGAGAAGGGGGTCATGAAATAAGGTTGGGGGCAGAGGGAAGGCCGGGGAAAGCTACTTCTGGAGTTGCCGAATTCTGGAGTCGCCTCACAGCCCAGCCGGCAGTATCCAAAACCACAACTTAAACAAGAGAGTAGCTGGCACCTACATTTTGTTTCTTTCTTTTAAATCAATTTAAGCCACGGTCAAGGAGGGAACAGTGAAAAGTGGGAAAACACTGCAGTCAACCCCTTCAGTGAAAACCACTGTGCTTTGCAATTACAGCTCCTGAATTTTAAAGCTTCCACTCTGCCACACCTAAATGTGTTGAAAAGTCACTTCTATCTGACATGAATGGGATATTTAGAATGCACTTTTATAGAGTCACTTCCCTTACTTGTAAGGGTCCCAGATGGCACTCGACACGGTTTCAAGGCCGGCGTGCTGGGCTGGTGCAGGAGTGCTCTTGATCTCCCCAATTAAATCGAGAAGGATCCCCAAAGTCCCTTTCTTTTCCTGCGGGACAGTGACAGGCACTGCGAGGGAGCTGGCACAGGGACGGGCTGGAGACCTGATGAGCAGGGTTGCAGAGGGCATGGTTTGGAGAGAGGCAGCTGGGCACAGTCCCTTAGTGAAACCACAGGAAAAGCACAACTGCATCGCGCACGAAAGAGATGGGAACCTCTGCTCATTTTCCAATTACCAGTCCGTTTGGTGGGTTTTCCCATTGCGATAACTGATCAAAATAAAAGAAGTAGCCAGAGAAACTGCAGGGAAATTTATTTATTTATTTGGGGGGTGGGGGAGGGGATGGGGGCAGGGGAGTTGACAGTCCATAAAGGCAGATGAATCAAATAACAGGCAAGTGAAAAACAGCACATAATGAGAGAGGTTTGCTCTGACGAAATGCCGATTTGGAATGAATAAATGAAATGCTGTATCGCCCTGACGCAGCCTTCACGAAACGCTGGCCATCGTCGGTGTTTTAATGTCAGCTGAGGTGAAACGGCGATTACGGATAACGCATTGAAATCATCGGCTCAGTGTACTGCGGCACTCAAAAAAGCAACCATGCTGAGACCGCACCTTGAATACTGTGCACAATTCTGGTCGCCACATCTCAAGAAAGAAAGATATAGTGGCGATGGAGAAGGTTCAGAGAAGGGCGACCAAAATGATAAAGGGGATGGAACAGCTCCCGTATGAGGAAAGACTAAAGAGGTTATGGCTGTTCAGCTTGGAGAAGAGACGGCTGAGGGGGGATATGATAGAGGTCTTTAAAATCATGAGAGGTCTAGAACGGGTAGATGTGAATCGGTTATTTACTCTTTTGGATAATAGAAGGACTAGGGGGCACTCCATGAAGTTAGCATGTGGCACATTTAAAACTAATTGTCTTTTTCACTCAACGCACAATTAAACTCTGGAATTTGTTGCCAGGGGATGTGAATAGAGCAGTTAGAGTAGTTGGGTTTAAGAAAGGATTGGATAATTTCTTGGAGAAGTCCATTATCTGCTATTAATCAAGTTGACTTAGAAAATAACCACTGCTATTACTAGTAACAGTAGCATGGAATAGTTTTTGGGAACTTGCCATGTTTTTAAGGCCTGGATTGGCCACTGTTGGAAACAGGATGCTGGGCTTGATGGACTCTTGGTCTGACCCAGAATGGCATGTTCCTATGTTCTTAAGGAGAGGCTATATTTCTGCTTTAAAGTCTACTCCGTTTCATACCAGGCAAGTGTTTTTATGCAATAAGTTAAAAATAAATAAAAAAAAACAAGCATAAGGACACTATATAAAAAATATCTCTTTATTAAAGAGCGGGTGTCCTGGCTGGAGGTTTTTTAACGACGGTGATTAAACCAGGCTTATGCTTCTATCGTGTGCAATCTCAAGGAAGCATCAATGCATTTCTGTCGTGGACATTGCTTGGGGTAATAATTCCACAACAGCACCCAAAATGCCCTTGTTGCCCTTTCAGTTTCCTATTCTTTTGTTATTACTGTTGTTACTTTTTGGTACATTGTTTTCCCTTTTTATTTTAAGTCAGTTTATGTCTTAATTAGGCAGCATGTGTAAAATTGTCAGGCCAGTAAAGTTGATCCAGGGAGTCTTATCTGACTGTTAATACACTTGGATAATAGTGAAAGTGCAGATACCGCTGGTGCTGTGTAACAGCTGGTGTACAGCCTGCAATTCAGGGCATTTAATATATTGGCTTATAAGTAGCCCGCGTCTTTAAAAAAAAAAAAAAATCTGTGTTTTATTTTCTCTCTTATCCCGGAACCATTTCTGATATGACGCTCTGTGAGAAGCCCAAAACTGGAATATTTATTTTTTATCCCATCATAACTTACCCACCCAGCTTCAATTTCTCAGCGCTGCTGAGTAGTCCAAAGCCTGTTTTGGTCTCTCCTTGGAAAATGTTTGCCTTACAGAGGCCGGGCCCGCTGGCTCAGGCTGTACTGGTGTGACAGACTCGATTGCGCCCCCTCCCTCAATGCTATTCTCTGTGGCCACTGTGACGGCTCCTGCCGGCTGCAGAGAGTAGCACTGAGGGAGGGGCGCAGAGAAGTTGCTCTCCCAGCTCCTGGTGCCACCTGACCATACTGTCTTAGGTGGAGGGAGAGAAGAAGGGGGATTTATAAGTAAGGGAAAAATGGGAAGAGGGTTAAAAAAAAGAAAAACCCAACCACAATATCTTTGTGAGCGACATCGCAGACAGGATAGAAGGTTAGGTTTGTCTTTTTGCGGATGATACCAAGATCTGCAACAGAGTGGACACGCTAGGAGTGGAGAGAATGAGACGGGATTTAAGGAAGCTGGAAGAGTGGTCGACGATATGGCAGCTGAGATTCAATGCCAAGAAGTGCAGAGTCCTGCATCTGGGGTGTGGAAATCCGAATGAACTGTATTTGATAGGGGGGGGGGGGGGGGGGGGAAAGGCTGATGTGCATGGAGCAGGAGAGGGACCTAGGGGTGATAGTGTCTAATGATCTGAAGTCGGTGAAACAATGTGACAAGGCGATAGCAAAAGCCAGAAGAATGCTGGGCTGCATAGAGAGAGGAATATTGAGTAAGAAAAGGGAAGTGATGATCCCCTTGTACAGGTCCTTGGTGAGGCCTCACCTGGAGTACTGTGTTCAGTTCTGGAGACCGTATCTCAGAAGGGATAGAGACAGGATGGAGGCGTTCCAGAGAAGGGCAACCAAAAAGGTGGATGGACTTCATAAAATGACTTATGAGGAGAGGTTAAAGAACCTAAATATGTTCACCCTGGAGGAAAGGAGGAGCAGAGGAGATATGATACAGACTTTCAGATATTTGAAAGGTGTTAATGATTCATGGTCAACATCAAACCTTTTATAATGCAAAAAAACAATGGAAAAAAAATCAATAGAACTAGGAGTCACGATTTGAAGCTGCAGGGAGGAAGACTCAGAACCAATGTCAGGAAGTATTTCTTCAGGGAGAGGGACGCGGATGCCTGGAATGCCCTTCCAGAGGAAGTGGTGAAGACCAAAACTGTGAAGGATTTCAAAAGGGTGTGGGATAAACACTGTGGGTCCATAGAGGCTAGAGGATGGGAATAAAGAGAAAAGCCATGGGGGTGGCTTGCTGGAATGTTTACTACCTGGTGATTACTACCCTTACTCAAAAAAAATCCCTTGCACGGTTAATGCAACCCCAACATTGCTCTCTGCTTCAACGGCAAAGGGAAACGTGGAAAAGAAGATTTGCATTCAGATAACAACCAAAAAGGACTAAACTTCATAATCTGGGTAAACAAATAAGCATGGGGGTAGCTTGCTTATTATGGCGGTTACTACCCTAAATCAATTAAGCCTGATACATCAATTTGAATTCATATACAGTGCTGCTCTCTGCTTCTACGGCAGGGGGAAAAAAGTAGAAAACAGGATTTACATTCAGGCAACAACCAACAAGGACTGAACTTCACAATCTGGGTAAACAATTGAGGGGGTAGCTGCTTATTGCGACGGTTATACCCTAAACCGTTTAAGCCTGATACATCACTTTGAAAGCATATACAGCGTTGCTGTCTGCTTCAACGGTAGCGGGAAGTGAGGAAAACAGGATTTGTACTCAGACATCATCCAACAAGGCATCGATCTGTGCAGTCTGGGTGAACAAGCATCGGGGTAGCTTGCTTGATTCGGCAGTTACAATCCTTAACCATAAGCCTTATGCTCACTTTTGATGCAACTCCAGCATTACTCTCTGCATCAATGACAGGGGATGGCAGGAAATTTGAATCAAACAGTTACCAACAAGAGCCCTGAAGTTGGTGATTGGTGAAACAGATAAGTATGGGAAAATAAGAGTCGAAGCTTGCTGGGCAGACTAGATGGGCCGATTGGTCTTTTTCTGCAGTCATTTCTATGTTTCTGTGTAGTCTCACATGCCAATATTTGAAAGGTCTAATATGAATAAAACTTGATGTAAAAAGAAAGGGAACTGGATTAGTCTTACCCCTAACCTGTATTCGGAATCGAGGGAATTCTAAGAGGGAAACAATGAAAAAAAAATGCCATATCTTTGTTCAACAAAAAGACATAACTTGCTGCAGAAGTTCAAGACTCAATAATGAGAAGTTAACAGATGTAGCATGTATACAACATTGCAATGTTTTTTTCTCTCCACCGTCTCAGAATATCCCTGCTCAAGCATTGTATCTCAAACATCCCCAAGCAAGCACGGCTAGGGCACCAGGCAAGAGGGAGAGCACAGATGCGGTGGGAAGCCCCTACTTACTACTTCCTACAGGTCGGCGGAACATCATTATAAGCCGGAGCTGGCCCTTTCCCATGAAATAAGTGGGGAAAGCCCTACAATTTTAAAACTTTAAGCAGGCTACAATGCACCAACTGTGACGTTTTCAACAGGAATTGCTCAACAGGTATCAAATTGGGTGTTTTATTTAGCCTGAACCGGAAAATCCCATTTGAGTGCATCAAAGTATTGGAGCATTTGGTGTCTGCTCACTGTTGAACATTTTTTGATATAAACTTGTGTATATAATTGCCTGTCAGTGGTATGAGATGAGAACTACAGTTAGCAGAGCTTCCTCTTGTCCATCTGATCGGTGGAGCTCTTACCTTGAGCCCAGAAGGTTGCTGGTTGTGTTCACAGATGGGCTAAGCTTGGATGGAGAAAGTGCATGTAATCCCAATGTTGAAAATGTTGCTGTAGCCAAATTCATGGTTGAAAAGAACATTGGTATCTTGGCCACCTATCAATTATGGTTAATTTGATTTGCGATGTTTACATGTTTAGGATTTTTGATTGGTATTTTACCGATACGGTGACTATCCCTTTAGCATGTGCTGCACTGCAGAATCAGTGCAATTTAGTTTCACTTGTAATGCACAGGAGTGTGTGCTTTTGTTTTTAATAACATAGGCAATGTCAGCAACATTGCCTATTTCGTTTCATTTCTAAACTGAAACGATAAAAAAAGATTTCACAAATTGTGTTTTTTCCTTATTATTCGTTTGGTGCACATTATTTTGATTTGTGCACTATTTCAGTTTCGTGTGCACTATTTGAGCGCGGTTGTACTATTACAACTCAAATAGTGCACACTAAATACAAAATTTTTAAAAACTGAAAAAATCCTAACAAAACTAAACAACAACAAAAAAAAAGCTTGGGAAACCAAAAAGAAACAAATCAAACTGAAAATGTTATCAGTGCACGCCCCCAATGCAGGGTTATTTTAGTGCTTTCTAAATATGTAAATGGGAAATTAAAGCCAGCGCACACCTTGTTAACACTGAAAAGTAACTTTTGGTGCGGTTTGCAGTCCAGATTGCAAGTTATTTCATTTTGCTCTTTTAGGACTCGCTTCATCTACATCTAGTGATCTTCCAAACTTAACTTTTGAAATCTCTAAATTAACAAAAAGGGATACATTTTCTACCAGGGGAGCTACTGTTTGTCTGAAATGCAACTACCAGCCATGTCCTGGCTTGCAACCCCAGCACTGGTGTTTACTAGTCTCACTCTATCATTAGCCACCGACGTGTGATCCACTGGAAGGAAGAACCTCTCTCTCTCTTCCCTCCCCCCACCTCCTCTGGAAAAACAAAGCTGCGTCTCAGGTGTCTTTAAAAAAAAAAAAAAAAGCGGAACGATTCAAAAACGTAGAGCTTTTTCTAAAAAAAAAAAATCTTCGCTACGACCTGACTGGCTGAAGGGAAGGAGCCTCCAATTACTACTTATAAATGGACAGAACATTGGAAATGAGGGGGGATCGTTTGGAAAAAATAATGTGATACCCTAGATTGGCGGTCCTCAACCGGTGTGTCGCCTCGCCGCACTTCCCGGTCCCCCGCCGGCCCAGCGGCTCCCCCTGCCCCCAACGAAATAGGAACTCCTCCTCCTCTGCCCGGGCTTAAAATGCGGGCAGCCCGGGCGGAACGTGGCGGGAGAGCTGGAGTCAGCGGCACCAGCAGGGTCTCTTCTTCCCGCCCGTCCCCGTCCCCCCCCCCCCGCGGCTCGGAAGAGGGAGTGGTATCCAGTGGCCGCGCGCACGGGAAGAAGAAGAGGCGATGGTGGTGCTTGCGGCATCAGCCCGAAGAAGAGAGGCGCGGCCTGAGGAAGAGCGGCGTGGCGTGGAGCAAAAGAGGAGCCACGTCAGTCCCCTCTGCGGCGGGTGGGACTCCTTTCTTGAGGCCGCGAGGGTTGGAAGTGGAGGAGGCTGCTGCTGCTAGTTCAGTGGGGAGGGGGGTACAGAGAGAGAGAGAGTGAGAAAGCATATGTGTTTGAGATCCTGTGTGAGTGTGTGTGTGTGTGTGTGTGTGTGTGTGAGACAGCATGTATGTAAGTCAGTGATTGAGAGCCTCTATGTGTGTGATTGAAAACCTGTTTGTGTGAAAGAGAGTATGTGTGTATGATTGAGATCCTTTGTGTGTGAGAGAGATAGCATGAATGTATGTGTATGACTGAGAACCTGTATGTGTAAGTGAGAGAGATCATGTGTATGTATGATTAAGAGCCTGTGTGTATAAGTAAGAGAGAGAGAGAGCATGTGTGTCTGTCTGTGACTGAGAACCAGTATAGGTGAGAGAGCATGTGAATATGTGACTGAGAGCCTATGTGTGAGAGAAAGAGAGAGTATGTGTGTAAGTGTGTGAATAAGAGTCTGTGAGAGAAAGAGAGAGTATGTGTGTAAGTGTGTGAATAAGAGTCTGAGTGTGAGAGAAAGAGAGAGTATGTAAGTGTGCGATTGAAAGCCTGTGTGTGTAAATGTGAAAAGACTGACAGCATGTGTGTAAATGTGTGATTTAGAGCCTATGTAAGTGAGAGAGAAAAAGCATGTGTATTTGTGAGAGATTGAGAGCCAGTGTGAGAGAGAGAGAGAGAGTGTATATGTGTGTGATTGAGAGCCAGTGTGTGAGAGAGAGAGAGAGAGAGTGTATATGTGTGTGATTGAGAGCCAGTGTGAGAGAGAGAGAGAGAGAGTATATATGTGAGTGATTGAGAGCCAGTGAGAGAGAGAGAGAGAGAGAGTGTATATGTGTGTGATTGAGAGCCAGTGTGTGAGAGAGAGAGAGTGTATATGTGTGTGATTGAGAGCCAGTGTGAGAGAGAGAGAGAGAGGAGAAAGTTGCAAGCAAACCATCCCTCTTTCTGCTAATTCAAAACAATCTCAGGGCACCTGGATATCAAATGTTCCCAGGAATGCAAAGCAAAGCATTTTTTTATCCTTATTTTTCAATATTGGGTCTTTGTGCCCACTATTTTGAAATATTTTATTGGCATCTAGAAATTTTTTATATGAGTTTTTAATTATTGGATATTTCACTCATCAGCTGTTTTGAAATAATCTGTTCTTTTTGTTAGTATGGTTTTGCTGCTACTGATTTTATATTTCTTGATTTGTTTTATAAGGATGGGTGATGTTTCTTTTTTTCCTTTGTTACACTGCATACAGAGACCCTGGCTTGTTGCGGTTTCCAATTAAATTTTGTCTGCATGCTTCTAGTTATGCGTTTTGGTCTCTTTATTCTTTGTTAGGTGAGGGTCAGCACATGTGATTCAGGTGAGGTTCTCTGCTGGCGTGTAGTTTCTGTGTAAGGCTCTATAGCAGCCTGGCTTGGTCTGTTTTCCTAATAGGAGGTGTATTGGTGTCTTAAGGTCTGGTGTAATATTTTCAGTGTTGCCTTTTCTTAGGTAAGGTGGTTACTGTTTAAGTGCTGGAAATTGGTGCTGTTTTGGTGTGGGATGTTTACTATTTATGCAATTTCTGTTCAGACAGAGTATTTATCTTTCCCTTGTGTCATTCTTAACAATAAAAATAATACTGGGCCTTTATTTTTTATTTCCGCCATGAATTGTAATGAGCAGTGTGTCACACATGTGAGCGTGGTCTGTCGGGTGTGTCACGATGGGAAAAAGGTTGAGAACCACTGTACTAGGTAATGACTTTTTGCAAATAAAGGGGGTCATTTTCTAATGGGATCGCACGCGAAAGGGGACATTTTTACGCGTGCGATACTTAGTTCGGGGCGGGTTCTGGGTGGCATCGCCACCGGAAGGGGAGGAGTCGGGGCGGACGCCGCGAAGACATCACCTTTCACGGCGGTGCTATTGGTTTGTGAAAGCCGGCAGCGATGGCCACCGCAGTGGTGCGATCGCTGCCGGCTTTCTCAGGCCCGCCCCCGGTACCGCGCGATTCACAGAGGCCTGCACCATTAGAGAATCTAGCCCAAAGTCTCTCTTTCGATTCTTAAAGGCCAGATCATATGCTTTTCTGAAAGTGCAGAGGACAAATGCACATGTAATAACACACACAGTACATTAAAACTCTTAGTTAGGATTAGAAAACCTACCCCAGGACAGTGAGTATAAATTATTTTATTTTATATAAATTGGAACACAGACGCTCGTGCTACCAATCTGTGTTTGTGAAAAATAACTGTTGTTTTGTCACTGGGCCCAGGTCAACCTTGAAAAGCTAATCTGTTCTTCCTTAAACCCAAATCCACTGTGTTTAGGGCTTTTCCTTATAAGATACAAAATCGTGAGCTTATTCAATGAGTAAGGTAGTGCAGGATGCTTGCATTCTGTTGTCCGAGCCATTGGGCCATGGAGGCATCATGTACATCAAAGGTATGATGTACCCTCAAGGTGAAGAAGGGATGAGTCTGGGTGTGGTGGGAGTGTTTTTTTTGGAGGAAGCAGAGGAGGAGGGTGTGTATGTGTGAGGAGGAGGGGGATGGAAGTTTGGGTATGGGTGATGGAGGTGGGTGCATTTTGGGAATTTGAGTTGTGTATGTGTAATATGGGTGTTTATGTGTGACTAGGTAAGGGGTTGGATGTGGAGTTTTTGTGTGTGTCTTTGAGTGGGAAGGGGTTGGGTGGGTGGCAGGGTTGTGTTTTATTTATTTATTTGATTTATATTCCACTCTTTAGAAACTTCAAAGTGGATTACATTCAGGTTGAGTGCATAGAGATTGTGGGGTTTGTGTTTTTTTGGGTGGGTTGTGTATTTATTTATAGGTAATGGATGTAGTGAGGGAATGTGGATGTTTGTTGGTGAAGGTTTTGTGTGTGTGTTTGGTTGCTTGTGTGGAGGATTGTGTGTGTGGAGGGGTTGTGTACTTGAAGGTATCTGGAGTCTTGAACGAGTAGATACATACATCTACATACATACCCATACATATGGGTATGTATGCATATCTATGGGGGCTGTAAGTATATACTTGTAGGTGTCAGGGGGTGTGTTGAGAGATGGATGTGTGTGTATGGATAGATTTGTGTGTGGGGGGCTAGGGTTGTATGTGTAAGAAGACTTCTGGGGTGGTTTTTTGTTTTTTTTTGGGAGTAATGGCTGTGCATAGGTGAGGGTGCAGCTGGGAGATGTGGTGTACATGTGTGCGTAAAATTGAGAAGCTGTGCCATTTATTTTCCTTGTCTCATTGAGGTATTATAGGTGTAGGGGGTATGAATGTGCTGGGAGCAATTGTGTGTATGTACTGGGGGGGGGGGGGGGTATAGGAATGTGTGGGATATGTGTGAGTGTTTGGATCTGACTCTTGTGAATGTATGTGTGTGGGAGTGTGATATGGGTATATGTGTGTATGTGATGGGCATATCTAGGAGTGTGTTTGGGGTGTGTGTGTGTGTGTATGGCATGTGGGATGTATGTAGAGGTGAGAATGGGATGTTTGCATGTGGGATTTGTGGTAGGTGTAAGGGTACAAGATATAGTTGCGATGGAGAAGGTACAGAGAAGGGCGACCAAAATGATAAAGGGGATGGAACAGCTCCCCTATGAGGAAAGGCTGAAGAGGTTAAGGCTGTTCAGGTAGGAGAGGAGACGGCTGAGGGGGGATATGATAGAGGTCTTTAAGATCATGAGAGGTCTTGAACGAGTAGATGTGAATCGGTTATTTACTCTTTCAAATAATATAAGGACTCGGGGCATTCCATGAAGTTAGCAAGTAGCACATTTAAGACTAATCGGAGAAAATTCTTTTTCACTCAACGCACAATTAAACTCTGTAATTTGTTGCCAGAGGATGTGGTTAGTGCAGTTAGTGTGGCTGGGTTCAAAAAAGGTTTGGATAAGTTCTTGGAGAAGTCCATTAACAGCTATAAATCAAGTTTACTTAGGGGTAGATTTTAAGAGGCGCGCGAACAGCCTACTTTTGCTTGCGCATCAGACTCAAGCAAAAGTACGCTGGATTTTAGTAGATACGCGCGGAGCCGCGCGTATCCACTAAAATCCTGGATCGGCGCGCGCAAGGCTATCGATTTTGTATAGCCTGCGCGCGCCGAGCCGCGCTGCCTCCCCCCGTTCCCTCCAAGGCCGCTCCGAAATCGGAGCGGCCTCGGAGGGAACTTTCCTTTGCCCTCCCCTCACCTTACCCTCCCTTCCCCTACCTAACCCACCCACCCGGCCCTGTCTACACCCCCCCCCTTACCGTTGTCGGGGGATTTACGCCTCCCGGAGGGAGACGTAAATCCCCGCGCGCCAGCGGGCCTGCTTCGCGCCGGGCCGCGACCTGGGGGCGGGTACGGAGGGCGCGGCCACGCCCCCGGGCCGTAGCCACGCCCCGTACCCGCCCCCAAAACACGGCCGACACGCCCCCGAAACGCCGCGTCGACCGGGCCCGCCCCCCGACACGCCCCCGACACGCCCCCCTCCGAAAACCCCGGGACGTACGCGAGTCCCGGGGCTCTGCGCGCGCCGGGAGGCCTATGTAAAATAGGCTTCCCGGCGCGCAGGGCCCTGCTCGCCTAAATCCGCCCGGTTTTGGGCGGATTTAGGCGAGCAGGGCTCTGAAAATCTACCCCATAGGGAATAGCCACTGCTATTAATTGCATCAGTAGCATGGGATTTATGTATGTATGTATGTATGTATGTATGTATGTATGTATGTATGTATTTATTTATTTATTTATTTATTTATTTATTTAAGGTTTTTAATATACCGACATTCGTTGGATACATCATATCGGTTTACAATGAAAACCGATATGATGTATCGGTTTGGGTAATTGCCAGGTTCTTGTGGCCTGGATTGGCCTCTGTTGGAAACAGGATGCTGGGCTTGATGGACCCTTGGTCTGACCCAGCATGGCAAGTTCTTATGTTCTTATGATAGGGAGAGTACGGGTGTGTGTGGGAAGGGTATATAGGTGTGAGTGTGGGAATGTGTGGAGGTGCATGTGTGTGGAAGCACGTTTTTGTGCCATTGTTTGCCAGTTGCTTCAGTTATTTTCCCTGTCTCTCTCTGCCTGTGTTGCTCTGGGGCAAAGTGCTTAAAGGGGGAGGGGGCGGGGTTTGGAATGGAGCGCTGCTCAGCATTCTAACTGTTCCAGCAACTTCTAACAATTTCCCATAGAAAACAATGGCGATTTCTTTGTCATTGAAATCAATGAGTTTTGGGGTTTTGGTTTTTTTTTGGCTGTTCGCTTGTCTGAAAATACTGATGTGATATTTCCGGTTTGTAAACTTGTCGGAGATGCATGCCAAATGTGGTGAATTTCTATCCCTTTTTTTGGAGAGTTATTGTGCTTCCAGACTGATGAGTGGACAAACGGAGGGACATCGATCCCACTTACGTACGGTAATTCTTTCAAACATTCCATATGCTGGAAAGCATAAAAAAAAGATAATGCAAGGGGTTCTGCATTTCGACTGTATTGCTGTGTCAGGAGGTCTTATGTTGATCATAAAGAGATATTACATGACAAACCCCCAAATGAATTAGTGCAAAGGAAACTTGCACCTAAAGGGATTATGGGTAATTAGAGTTGCATTTAGTCTTTTTTTTTTTGCATTATTGCTTTTCATTATTCTATTGCATTACTGGTTGGCTGACCATGAACTGGGAAACTGCTTTGTAGCAGATAAAAGCATGCGTGTTTTGTACTATAAATGATAACATTGTGCAATGTAGAGGGAACATCGGTCAGCATCAAGTTTCATTGATTTAACTGGTTTCACGTTGAAATGTAATGGGCTGTAACGAAACATGTGGGAAATATCACATCGTAAATGGCCAAGTGCAATAAAATATTTATTCTACGGGGGATTGCTTAATGAAAGCGAAGGAAAACTTGTATCTTTGGAATTTCCCTGTAAGTAGAACTGTGCATCTGGTTTATCTGATATCATATACTTAACTGACTGTTTAAGTCAGTAATTTCACATGCACCTTAGATACAACTATATTTAATGCTGTGTACTGTAAATGGAATCCCAAGCAACTCCAGCCTGCTTTGAGTGGTGACGGGGCACTGTTTTTATGGCTCAGGCTTAAATGACTTAATCAAAATCAAATATAGACAGTAGTACAATGCTCATTTGGTGAACTTCAGTTATTACGTCATCTGATTTCCCTACTGTTTTCCAGTCATTAATATTTTCCAGCCTTGGTTATTGCGATGCCTTTATTCCGGCTTGCCCGCAGCCTCGATAAGACCTCTCCAGACTTATCCAAAATTCTGCAGCCATATTGTGAGCTGGCACGTTGTTATGTGACCCTATAAATCCAGCCCTTCAGTTACCACGTTGGCTCTCTGGTCTCATGGTGAAGTCGATACAAAATGTGGCGGTTATTCACAGCCTCATAAACAACCTCACCTCACCACGGATAGTCTCCACTTTCCAAAATCTCCCACTCCTTCACCCTCTTTAAGATCAACTAACCAAGGCCTCCCGGACGTCCCCTCTTTCAAGATAGCACGTCTTGACGAAACTCAAGAGCATTCATTCTCGATAGCTGGACCATCGCTCTGGAACTCGCTGCCATCTGCAATGTGCAATACTAATGATGCCAAAACCTCTAAAAAGGCTCTACAGACCCATCTTTTTAAGTTTATTTATTTATTTAAAGATTTTTATATACCGCAGTACGTAAGAATATACATCACCGCGGTTTACAATTAACAATAATTTAGCAACAGGCTTTACAAATAACAGTATTAATTAGTATTAATTACAAATAACAGGATTGACGGAAAACAGGCTGTGCAGACCGTAAACCAACACTTAGTAGAATGTTGCTGCCGGGGCTCCGGGAGCGACCTCCTGCACTCGAATCGTATTGCCGTATTGCCATTGCAATACGGCAATACGATTCGAGTGCAGGAGGTCGCTCCCGGACCCCCACTGGATTTTGGCAAGTCTTGTGGGGGTCAGGAGGCCCCCCCAAGCTGGCCAAAAGTCCCTGGGGGTCCAGCGGGGGTCCGGGAGCGATCTCCTGCGCTCGTGACGACGGGGGACAGGAACCAAAATGGCGCCGGCGCTACCTTTGCCCTGTCATATGACAGGGCAAAGGTAGCGCCGGCGCCATTTCTATTAACGCACCAGTGGCCCGAGAGTGGAAGATCACACCGGGACCCCCCCACTGGACCCCAGGTAATTTAAGACATTTGGGGGGGGTTCGGGAGGGTGGGGGATTTATTTTAAAGGGTTGGGTGGGCTTTAGGGTTGTTTTAGTGGGCCGGTTTTCCCGCCCTCCCCCTTCCCCCGATTTACGATTTTTTGACGATAAATCGGGGGAATTGTTATTGTATCGCGCCTCTAACGATTTTTGACGATTTAAAATATATCGGACGATATTTTAAATCGTCAAAAAACGATTCACATCCCTAATGTGCTTAGCTTTCTTACTACTGCCGATGGGTCTGGGACCGTTGGTAGAGCCAGCTAACATCATCAGCACAGGTGTAGGATTTTACAGAGAAAGTTTGCATCAGCTGTGCCAGTGGCCTGAGGTCGATGTTGAAAAGTGGAGCCCCTGGGGGACCTCCAGAGTTCAATTTTCTTCTGCAAATAAATATACCTTAATGTTATCATATACGAGTCAAAGCCCCAACAACGCAGGAAGAGAGAAACACAATCAACCTCAAGTTTATCATAAGGCTCAGTCTATTACTACTGTAAAAAATAGGCCTGGGTTCATAATAATAATAATAATTTGAATTTATACCACCTTTTGTATTGCAATTCTAATTCTACTAAGAATAACAGGAGAAAAGCATAGATTAGTGGTAACATTTTCTGAAGCCATCAAGTAACCTGTTGGACTACTATCTCATTGTCTGCATGAAATTTATACATGGAAAAATCCATTAAGAATAAAGGAGAAGCTTTGTTGTCAACACTTTCTATTTTTTTTTTCTAAACTGCTGCTTTCTAACCAGCGTTGAAAATGTTGATCAAATATTGGAGCTGTTAAGCATCCATATCTTTAGTAAGGTTAAAGTTAAAACTACTTCAGCCTTGGTTATGGCCACTGAGACGGATGCTGGCATTGGAAATGACCGAGTACTTTATGACTTTGAGCTCGCGTTCTTCTTGCTAAGATATTGGTGGTTATCAATCTACAGTATTTTTCTCTGACATGTCCTGCCGATGTCCAAATATTACAGCAACAGCAACTCATAATCTTAGCAGGGCAAATAGACTCGCGGGAGAGGAAGCCATAATCCAGGGCTGTCTGCATCAAGTGAGCTCTCTCACCAAGATCCCTGCAGCACTGAATGGCTGCCACTTGCCAGCCGGGAATTCGGGTTGTGAGGCTGAGGCTGGGAAATCGAATGCCAAGCAGATTAGAATTGGAGCTGAATTTACAGCAAGCTAGCAACAATGCAAAAAAAAAAAAAAAAAAGTATTACAATCTGCCCCTCAGTATAAGGTGATTTTTTTTTAATATCTCTGATATGATCTTGGTGGTAACGGTATTTTGATGAATTCCAACTAACTAGAAATGTTACCCTTTAGCAGAAAATAAATGCTGATGTGAACATTTTAGATTCTTTAAGAAACAATCCAGATTTGTCAGTCCGCACTGACTTCCTGCAAGGGCAGTTTCATCGCTAATACAACAAAGTTAGTAACCCAAAGTTACAGATGGGTTGCTAACTGAAGAGGGCCTGAGAGACTGTGAGGGAATTAAAAATGCATCCTAAGGGTTTGCTCACGGGACGCCAGAATGCCTTCCTGTGGGTGAAATTATTGTTTTTCATGTTCATATTTTTTTTATTGAACTCACAGGAATTTTTTTTTTTTAGTACAATTTCCATTTAACGTAACTCTTAACTCGTCCGGGACGATACTTCTATCATTTTGTTGAACTTAACTTTTCTAATGATGCAACAAGAAAAGTTGCAGTTACAGCACAATGAAGAGAAGTGACATCATCGTTAATGTTAATTCATTATATTGAAACAGGTTTGGCATTGCAAATTTGCATGTTTAGGGCACCCTGAAATAGTACTGCATTGACACCAGAACCTAAGAAAAAACAGACCACCATTTTACAGTCGGTGATTAATCCATGAGAGCGACCCAGTCATTGCTGACTTTCTGCTTGCTCACTGTTCCTATACCATTTGCATTTTAGGGATGGTCATTTGTGTTAAATGAATGTGCAAAATGCAATAAATAAGGGCAATTCATTTTATTCGGGAGTCCCCGAAATGAATTGAGGGCCCCTCTGAATGAAATGAACCTTAGTTGTTGCATTCATTTACAAAGAATGCATCGGGCCTAGGACTGAAGTTGGGGGCCTCGCCTAGGGCACAGGCTGAAGCTCAAAGTAGGGGCCTGCTGCCTACGCCTGAGCAAGACACCGGCGCCTCGGCCTAGGTCCAAAGCCAAGGCCTCGTCTAGAGCATGGCCCAAGACCCAAAGTAGGGGCCTGCTGCCTACGCCTGAGCAAGACACCGGCGCCTCGGCCTAGGGCCAAAGCCAAGGCCTCGTCTAGAGCATGGCCCAAGACCCAAAGTAGGGGCCTGCTGCCTACGCCTGAGCAAGACACCGGCGCCTCGGCCTAGGTCCAAAGCCAAGGCCTCGTCTAGAGCATGGCCCAAGACCCAAAGTAGGGGCCTGCTGCCTACGCCTGAGCAAGACACCGGCGCCTCGGCCTAGGGCCAAAGCCAAGGCCTCGTCTAGAGCATGGCCCAAGACCCAAAGTAGGGGCCTGCTGCCTACGCCTGAGCAAGACACCGGCGCCTCGGCCTAGGTCCAAAGCCAAGGCCTCGTCTAGAGCATGGCCCAAGACCCAAAGTAGGGGCCGCAGCCTAGGCCCAAGCACGATTCTGGGGTCTTGGTCTAGGCCTGGAGCCCAGGCCTCACAACTCCAATGATGGCGTCCACTTCTTTCTTCATAAACTGACGCCTTCTGCTGGGCTCACGCCGGAGTTAACTTCATCAAGATCCCAGCAGACAGTATCCGTTTCGAAGAAAAGAAAGAAGGGTACGCCATCATTGGAGCTGCGAGCCTGGGCCTGACCCTAGGCTGAGGCCGCAGCATCGGGACCCGGCCTGCAGGTCAGGCCCTGGCATTGGGCCTGGGTCTGGGATGAGGCCGCAGCATCGGGACCCGGCCTCAGGGTCAGGCCCCAGTGTTGGGACTGGTTCTGGGCTGAGGCCCCGGTGTTGGGACATGGCCTCCGTGCTGAGCCACAGCGTCAGGCCTGGGCCCTGGCTCTGGCCTAGGCCGAGGTCCAGGGGTGAGAATCCAGCCTCCTGCCAGGGACACGGCCTCCGGGCTGAGCCACAGCGTCAGGCCTGGGCCCTGGCTCTGGCCTAGGCCGAGGTCCAGGGGTGAGAATCCAGCCTCCTGCCAGGGACAAACGGCCTCCGTGCTGAGCCACAGCGTCAGGCCTGGGCCCTGGCTCTGGCCTAGGCCGAGGTCCAGGGGTGAGACTCCAGCCTCCTGCCAGGGACACGGCCTCCGGGCTGAGCCACAGCGTCAGGCCTGGGCCCTGGCTCTGGCCTAGGCCGAGGTCCAGGGGTGAGAATCCAGCCTCCTGCCAGGGACACGGCCTCCGGGCTGAGCCACAGCGTCAGGCCTGGGCCCTGGCTCTGGCCTAGGCCGAGGTCCAGGGGGTGAGAATTCAGCCTCCTGCCAGGGACACGGCCTCCGGGCTGAGCCACAGCGTCAGGCCTGGGCCCTGGCTCTGGCCTAGGCCGAGGTCCAGGGGTGAGAATCCAGCCTCCTGCCAGGGACACGGCCTCCGTGCTGAGCCACAGCGTCAGGCCTGGGCCCTGGCTCTGGCCTAGGCCGAGGTCCAGGGGTGAGAATCCAGCCTCCTGCCAGGGACACGGCCTCCGGGCTGATGTTGAGGCCCAGTCTCCGAGCTGGGCCACTGTGTGAGGCCTAGGCCCAGGCATTGGGACCCGGCTTCTTAGGGCCTGTTTTTGTTTTTTTTATGTTCATTTTTGGGTTTTGCGGTTGGTTTTTTTTTTTAATGTTTGAATCTTTTCTTTTTCTCACCCAAATGAAATGAATCAAACATTCCACAAACCGAAATATGGTGGAAAAAAAAAACCTCCCAAAAAATGAACCGAAAAACAAAAACACATTTTTTTTTAAATCTCTGCACACCCCCTACTGCATTTGGGCCTTGCTTTTTCATTGGTAGCTCGGTGCAAGTTACATTCAGGTAACCTTAGGCCTTTCTCTGCCCCCAGGGGATTGTAAATCTAAGGGCCCTCCCGTATTCACTAAACATCTTTCCCCAGAGACACAACGTTGGAGAAAACCTTTAGTAACCAGGCCCCTAGGTTTGTACCTGAGGTAACAGAGGGGGAAATGATTTGCCTACAGCCAGAAGAAGCAGCAGTGGGAGAAGCAGGATTCACGCCCTGGCCTCCCCGAGTTGCCGCAGCTGGAATCAGCACCAGGCCACTCCTCCCAGGAGTAACATCAGTGACGTGAACCGTGCATTTTCATATCCCCCCCCCCCCCCCCCCCAGTCTCCACAGCCAGGCCGGGTAAAGATACAGATATTGCATTCCACTTCTCCAGGCTTCATAATCCTTACAGCAATCGCAGCAACAGTACAGGTGTCAAAAAAAAACAAACAAAACAACAAAACACCACCCTAGCAAACTCTATTGTGCTGGGGAAGTAACATTGACAGATCTAATTTACTTGGTCCTATTCGTGTGACGGCGTAAACAAATCATTCTTGTCAAAGACCCTATTGAAAACGGAGTAAAATTGATTGCGGAGGCAAGTGCGGCGGCAACGCTCAGGAGGGAATGATGATGTCATTTACACAGAACTCCAGGCCTGGCCTCCCCAGCCCAGGCCGGCAGCCCAGGAGACGTGCGTGGGGGGGGGGGGGGGGGGGGGGGGTGCCATGGCACCGTGCAGAATCACTGTGTGCATGTGTGTGTGTGGCACCGTGCAGAATCACTGTGTGTGCATGTGTGTGTGGCACCGTGCAGAATCACTGTGTGTGCATGTCTGTGTGTGTGTGTGTGTGTGTGGCACCGTGCAGAATCACTGTGTGTGCATGTGTGTGTGTGTGTGTGGCACCGTGCAGAATCACTGTGTGTGCATGTGTGTGTGTGTGCATGTCTGTGTGTGTGTGTGTGTGTGTGTGGCACCGTGCAGAATCACTGTGTGTGCATGTGTGTGTGTGTGTGTGGCACCGTGCAGAATCACTGTGTGTGCATGTGTGTGTGTGGCACCGTGCAGAATCACTGTGTGTGCATGTGTGCATGTGTGTGTGTGTGTGGCACCGTGCAGAATCACTGTGTGCATGTGTGTGTGTGGCACCGTGCAGAATCACTGTGTGTGCATGTGTGCATGTGTGTGTGTGTGTGTGGCACCGTGCAGAATCACTGTGTGCATGTGTGTGTGTGGCACCGTGCAGAATCACTGTGTGTGCATGTGTGTGTGTGTGTGTGTGTGGCACCGTGCAGAATCACTGTGTGTGCATGTGTGTGTGTGTGTGTGTGTGTGGCACCGTGCGGAATCACTGTGTGTGCATGTGTGTGTGTGGCACCGTGCAGAATCACTGTGTGTGCATGTGTGTGTGTGTGGCACCGTGCGGAATCACTGTGTGTGCATGTGTGTGTGTGTGTGTGGCACCGTGCAGAATCACTGTGTGTGCATGTGTGTGTGTGTGTGGCACCGTGCGGAATCACTGTGTGTGCATGTGTGTGTGTGTGTGTGTGGCACCGTGCGGAATCACTGTGTGCATGTGTGTGTGTGTGGCACCGTGCAGAATCACTGTGTGTGCATGTGTGTGTGTGTGGCACCGTGCAGAATCACTGTGTGTGCATGTGTGTGTGTGTGTGTGTGGCACCGTGCGGAATCACTGTGTGCATGTGTGTGTGTGTGTGTGTGTGTGGCACCGTGCGGAATCACTGTGTGCATGTGTGTGTGTGGCACCGTGCAGAATCAGTGTGCATGTGTGTGTGTGTTCATGGAAATATCCCCTGGAGACCCCTTCCTGCGAAATTTACCGAGCACACCAGGGATCCCAGCAAGAAATCCTCAGAGGCCCACCCTCCCCCTTTTAAAGATGTTATCTTCTTGCTAAGGAGCAGCTAAGGGCTCACATGAAAAAAAAAAGCACAGCCATGGGGCCATAGCAAGTTGCTGCACGCAGGCTCTTAAGGTGCAATTTTTTTTTCCCCCTTTTGCTTTTTGTGAGTAATTACATGCCACCGGGTTTATCATAATAGGTTCCCCCCCCCCCCCCCAACGGGGAAGTCAAATATATAATTTCTTAAATCACTGGATTTCCCTCATCTACGATAGGGGGCACAGCAAGGAGATGTGTTCATGTGTTCTGCTTCCCGTCTGGACTGAGGCACTGGGAGTGATGCATCCTGTGGAATCAGCAGCACCAGCCTGGCTCCCTGCACAAGATACTGGAGGCCACTAAGTTATTGCAGACAATCACTTACAGGGGGGTCTTTTAGGGTCACGTTTACTAAGCTTGTCCTCCTCTGCGCTGTGCCTGGCTCTCTTTTCTCCTCTCTCTCTACCGTGATTCTTTTTTTTCCCTTCCATGTAAGACTGGCAAGACGAAGGGCAATGCATACAAAAAAAAATGTATAATACAGATACATAATGAATTAAATGAGACACAGTAGAGCTAGCAGTTATATGAAAAATAACTACCAATTATCATAAGCTGTATTTAGCAAAGGAGAAATAAAAAAAAAAAAATCTTCGCCCTGGGTAAAAGCAATGATTTATTCACATCTTGTGCATGTTTTGGGCTTCTGCCTGCCTGAGATCATGTTTTTTTAAAAACAGCTCTCTGTTTGCTAAAGCCCCTTTGATTGAAATTCACAGTGACCCCCTTCTCGACTCTGTTTGCGCACACTGGAACCTCGCTCTTCCGTTTCGGAAAGGAGAAGGCGATTTTAATTGCGGTGCTTAACACTCGCTCCTCGCCGTTTATCTTACATCTCGGTGAGGTCCAAAAGTAAATAGGGAGACTGAAGCCCTGAAATCAACGCCACCTGCATGCGCTGACGCTTATTCATTGACAACAGTTTCTTCCCGATTGAGGAAAGGGACGACCTGGGGGGGGTGACCGTAAGGGGCCCCTTGCGCGGAGAAATTCCCAGTCGCGCATACTGGGCAGCATTTTCAGACCGCGGCAGAAATGCACGGCTCGTTTCGCACAACAACTTGTCAGCAGCAAGGAGGCCGTGTCTGCAGGTTTAATGCCCGCCAGTTTCCATGCACGTGATGATACGGGAAAATGCTTCGCCTAATTAGCCATTTACGCTTTCGGGTTTGCTGCAGAACTGTGATAGATAGATAGATAGATATTTTTTTTTCCCTTTCAGGCAATTAATTCATTCCTCCACATCAGTTTGCATCAAATAAATCTCGGAAATAGATCCAAAACAAGTCGCCCATTAAAAAAAATATATATATATCCCCAGCCAAAAGAAATAATGAAACCTAAAGGGATAGGAATGTGTTTTGCTGCTACTACTGATTATACTATAGGGTGGGATTTTTTGGGATATACTACATTTTATAGAAGAGCAGAGTAGATCCCCCCCCCCTGAAAGGTGCTTTTGGTACTAAGCAGGACCCATATCTAGCGGGCACACAGGCGACAGCAGGCAGTTCTTGAATGCAAATGACGGCTTCACAGAGAGCCACGACCTCTTTGTAAGAAGCCAGGGGGGCATGGAACGTTGGCGGGGCCGCGACGGAACGAAAGGCGTCTCGTTTCCTGACGACAGAGAGAGAGAGAGCAGCTGAGGCGGAGCTTGTGCCAGATTCTTCCAATAGGAGGGGGAGGAATAAAAAGTGCACGGGGGGAAAAGACTTCTTGCCCAAGCGCTACAGCTGCCACTTCGGCGTCCAGGCTGACGTCAGAGGCAAAGGGATCCAGGAAACAATGGAAACGGGGCGTAACGGGAGCCCAGGGAGGGGCCGCCCTGAACGCTTGCGTGCGGTGGATGTTGCCATGGGAACGGTCTCCTTGGCACTTATGCACTTAGCGCACATGGGACTTGTTTGCATTTAGTATTTAGGGAGCACATGTCACCTAAGGAAAACATGGAAAGGAGGGGGTATTTATTCTCAAAGGCCCTGAAAACTGACCGGCAACCACCAAAGAGAGAAAGGAGGCCTTTCCTTCTTAAGGCCCTACCTTTCCTTCAGTGAACTGAGGACTGGGGGGGGGGGGGGGCAGTTAATAAAAAAAACTTCAGGTTTCCACTTTTTAAAGTGCGGAAATGTACAGGCACTGGGTCCAAAATACATTTTGGTGATTTTTGACTTGTCTCCTCTCCAGCCCACCTGTGAATAGTTACCCCCCCCCCATCCAAGCCCCCCCCCCCTTCATCCAAGCCCATCTCAAAACCGCTGGCGGGTATCAGGGATCAGGGCTGACTTTATGGGGGAGGGGAGGGGGCAAGATGGGGCAACCGCCCTGGGGTCCGTGCTTTAGAGGGCTCCCTGCCACCGTCTCCACCGCTATAATGTCCTGTCCGCTTTGGGGGGAGGGGGCGCCGGAGCCTTGTACCCCAGAGCCCTGGGGCTCCGCAGCCTCCTAAGGCTGGTCCTGTAGTGAGGGAGATATTGGATGCTTCCCCGCCATGCAGCCTGGCCTCCTCTCTCTCTTCACCTTAACACTTAATCATTCCCTCTGCTCATGTACATGGCCTGCTTTTTAATTGCCTCTGGCCTGAAGTTTATTGGGGGCAATTTTCAAAGGCATTTTACCTGCACACAAACCCGGCTACAAAATCAGCCAGGGCTGTGCTTGCGTACGAGTGCACGCATAGCCCGGTTTCTCATGAACATTTTTACAGAAACTGAGCAGTGGTTTGTTTGTTTTTTTTGGGGGGGGGGGGGTGGGTGTTGGACGCTGGGAAGCAGAGCCGGCTCTTAACGCGTACTTTTGGATTTTAAAAAAAATGCGCACGGACGAGGAGGCGGAAGTTCACGCCGAGTGAATCTCTGCGCCTGCCTGGCCCGTTCCCTGTACAGTTTCAAAGCAAACTTATGTCCATGAATTTGACTTGAAAACCCTCACTATGTGGGGAATTATAAAAAAAAAACAAAAAAAACCCCTCTATATGTCTGCATCATTCTAGGGGGCGCTAACCTTAAAAAAAAATAAAAATACAGATATAATTTTTATTTTTCAATCCAGGAATGAGGGTCTGATTCTTTTATTACTTCTTTTTCTGTTCTCTGGCTTGGATTTTATCTGCATGTTGCATGCTGCAATCTTATGGGAAGACTGAGGAAAGAACACAACTGCCAAGGCGAACGGCATAAGCGCCCTGCATTTTGTATTATATTCAGTTAACATTGACAGGTTCTGGGCTTAACTCTCTTCCTAATGTGATTTCTTTTTGCTGGCAAGACTAGGACTCTTACCTGCTGGAGCCAGGTGGGTTGTCCAGGCCAAAATGTTGTGCAGGTATTAACGTGGTCCTCTTTATTAGCTACAGTCTACAACAAGGGGTCCTCCACAATCAATCTGCGCCGGATGCTTTTGCATTTGTCCTGGAGGGGAGCATCTTCTTTTGCAGCTGTAGGATGATTTAGTGCCTAATGTTAGCTCAGCCACAGCTCCTTCTAGGGAGAAAATTACAAGGTTGAATGATCTGCGGGTTTCTTGAGGAGGGTAACTGTCCACCAGGATCTGAGATGAGACCATAAATGTCACTGATCTGAGGATTAAAACTGCCTCTGAAGGTTTTCTGGTCATTCAGGCATCAGTCTTTTGGGTACTTTTGAAGGAGGCAGGCAAATTCAAGTCAAAATGCTCTCAAAATTTCTCCAGTTCATCCTGCCCTCTTAAAAACTTCTCCAAAGGTTTTGCGGGTGGATTTGCTCCGCTTTCCATGGTAATCTTTCTCGTACTTGTATCATTAACACGAAAGAAAAAAAATACTTCCCGCTCTTACTTTGTAATACTGCACGCTGCAAGGAACTTCATTTGGACGGTATTTATCCAACCGCTTGCGCAATGATGTGTCTTAATGCGTGCCGCAGAAAAAAAAAACGGGCCTTACCATGCAACGCAGTTTGATAAATTTACCCCTTGGCGTGTAAGCCATTGCTTTCTTATTTCTTAACTTTTCATTTATGGTCACTTGCAAATATGATAAATTAAATAAAAAAGTGAGCATACGGTGCAGCGGCGACAAGATACATTGCTTAAACTAAAACTGAAAAAGAAGAGAGAGAGAGAGAGAGAAAAGCAGCAAAATTCTGCGCCCATCCTCACCCCACAATTGTATCATAAAAAGAGGTGACGGGAGGGGAATTCAAAGGTAAAAGGAGAGGGAAATAACAAAGGAAGAAAAGTAAAGTTAATTTCAGTTAGGTAAGGCTCTAGCTAGGAGGAACATCTTAAGAAATATCACTCAAGGGAGCTATGAAGGGATCACCCCCCCAGCTACACTACAGCTGGATCAAACTCCGGCATCAAGGACTTTACATCACCGAGTGATGTTGTAAGGGAAACGTCAGAAAGGAGAGAGAGCCCACCCCCCCCCCCCTTAGTGGATGATCACGTTTTCTTTCAGCTCTATTTTGTGCTGCTCTTGAGAGAGAGAAGGAAAGATCTGCACTTTGCTTCCCCGGAAAAATGTACATCTTTGTGAGAAAAGTAAAGTTTCGGCACCCGGTCCTGATCCTCCACCAGCAACGCCGAGTAGCTCTACTAGCATTGGCACCCGGGGGCGCAGGCATACAGGGCGGGATTTAAGATTTTGGCGACCATAGCAGCGGCGGCCCCAGCACACTGCCCGAAAGCAGGCAGAGCAGGCTCCTCTTTGGCCTG
Organism: Rhinatrema bivittatum; assembly: GCF_901001135.1. Taxonomy (NCBI): domain Eukaryota; kingdom Metazoa; phylum Chordata; class Amphibia; order Gymnophiona; family Rhinatrematidae; genus Rhinatrema; species Rhinatrema bivittatum. The sequence continues at coordinate 129,489 of NW_021820805.1, read as the reverse complement.
GATATTTGGCGCCCTAGGCAGTTGCTTATCCTGCCCGGGCCTACATCCGGGGCCTGCTGCTGTATCAGGGAGGTTCGTGCTGTCCACTGTTAGTTGGCCTTCTCCCTCCTTCTTTGCTAGCCCATGGCTCAACACGCGATTGGACGCTCGTGTTATTGGGGGGGGGGGGGGGAGGGGGGCGTCCATTACCCCCAGACGTGATACGGGGATTAGGGCGTCCAAAATTCACGTCCAAAACACCGCGTGGCCGATAGCGCTCCTCACACGTAAATTCCACGCGGACGAGCGCTATTAGCTAATACCTGCGATTAAAAAAAAAAAAATTTTACCAAGCGGCCGATACGCCCTTTGCAATGTGGCAAATTTTTCGCCAGCCCGGGGCCTGGTGTAAGGGTGCGCCGCGCTCAAGGGCTCGTTGATAAAAACAAACAAACAAAAAAAAATCCTACTTTCCGTAATTCCTCCATTAGTATCGTCGAGAAACTGAGCAGGAGGAACCACAGAAAGCAGATTTAGATAAAAAAAAAAAAGTCTCGGGGGGAAAACAAAATTACCGGGAGCCCAATATACACGCGACAGACCGGTCCAGGCCCGTGTGTGCGTGTATACTGTGCCAGCAGCGGGAGAAAGCAGCACTCGTATTGAGCGTCTCTTTTCTCAACCCACGGTGACAGCCACCTCTCCTGTGCGCCCAGTGCCGAGGAGGCGCTAGGGGACGCACCAGTGACGCTAGCGCCTCCTTTTTTTTAGCATGACCTCTCCTTTATATATTGCGTCACACGCCCAGGAGAGGCGGCTGGGCGCGTGTTAGGAAGGCGTTTTCTGTGCACAGATATTGCACCGGCCTGTCAGTTGCCGTTTTTGACCCTTGGGTAAATAGTATGGCCTAGTAATTGGAGGGTGTGGCCTTCAAGCAGTCAGCGGCCTGGCTGCAGCCGGAGGAAAGCGCACAGAAAAAGCCCGGCTGCGCTTAAAGTGTTCTTTATTTACAGTGATATGAAAGAGACACAAGTGGGCAGCAGACAATAAAACAGACTCCTTGAACTCAGGCAGTCTCTAAGCTTTAAGTACAAGCAGTTTACCAGCCTTACAGAGAAGGCCTCAGCCAGTACGCTGGGACTTCCTCAGCTCCCCGGGGGGGGGGGCAAATATACCCTGCCTAGGCCCTCGGGTTTTATGTTCAGTGGTTGGACTCCTCCCTCCTCCCAAGATACCTTGGGGGCGGCCCAAGCTTATGGAGGACCGGGCGGGAATATCTGAGCCCGGTCCTTTCAGGTAGATTGAAGGAGGCCTGTACACTCCCTCACAGAGGGGAAAGTTTCAGAGGGAGCTTTCAGAACTTCCTAAAAATATCTTTCCAACGTCTCCAAGGGATGTGTAAAATATCTTTCCAACGTCTCCAAGGGATGTGTAAAAAATGCTGGCTCAGGCACCTAGGCCTGATTTTCAGGTGTTTCCAGCTTTCCATGTACTAAATCCTTCTCTTGAATAATAATGTTGGTAGAATGTCATGTAACAACCCACTGCCTGTGATTTTCCAGCATGGGCTCAAAGCAGTTGCTCCTGGGCCCGAAACTTGCCTTGTAGCTTTAAGGAAACATATACAGTACCTCAATCCTTCCTGTTAAAGACTTCTTCAGTGTAGAAACTGTAGCCAGGATAGAGTCCATTGTGCCAGTATGACTGCCACCAGCTTTGAAATATGCCTTTGGCTATCCTTGTTAACTTACAGTCGGGTTGGCAGTAGACATTATCCCATGACCCTGCAGGTCCTTCCGCACGAGGCCCTCATCTGAGAAGTTTGATCCAGTGGAAAGAGAGACCACCAAAATGATTCCAGCTATTTTATTACCTTTTAGTTTTACTAAATTTAGACCATATTTAATCAAGAAACTCGATATTCACAATAATTGGACAGACTAAGAAATATATATATTGTCATGGATGTGAGTCCTTGGGCTCTCCTAGGGCAGCTTAGCAGGCAAACCCACTATGCCCATGCCATTACCAGGTGGACATGGCTTTTACAAGCACTAGGACTAGGGCTTCAATCATACCAGTCCCGTCCCCTGCTGGTTGAGTCCTTGGGTTCCAGAGGCTAACAGCTGTTAGGCAAAGGTCTGCTGAGGAGCATTCAGATGAAGTTGATTAGCAGGCCAAGATCAGGGTAGGCAGCGAGCAAGTGGTGTTGAGGTCCAGGCCAAGGCTAGCACAAGCAGAGGTCATGCAACGTCAAGTTGCAAACAGGGGTCAGGGCAGGCAGATATTCGGAAGAGTAGTCAGGGTCCAGGCCGAGGTCAAACTGAGAATCAGGCAGAGATAGACGAGACCAGGGCAGGGCACAAAGGGACAAAAACACAACAGGGACAGGCAGGGCAAGGCAAAACAGGGGCACAGCAAGGCAAGGCAAGAAGAGACAGGGCAACAGAGAGAAAAGGCAATGAAGAGAGCAACAGGCACTGCAGGAGTACCTGTTGCTGAGGAGTCATAAGGGTTAAAATCCCCAGCCCACACTGATGTCATCTCCCGCCGCAGGGTCTACAAAGTCAAGGCTGCTGTGCACATATCTGCCTTAGGAGGCAGCGTGGCGCAGCTGGGAGGGAGCCCGATGGCGGCATATCTGCTGTAAAGAGGTCCTGATAGTGTCAGGGTGCGTGCAGACTAGCCATGGTGTGGGAACCATTACATATTTAAAGGAATTTTTTAAAAAGGGCAACAAAAATCTTAATTAGAAAGCCCATATAATCTCAACATGGGGGAAACAAGGAAACCAAAAAGAAGATAAGCAGCCTTCATTATTTACATACTAATGCTGAAGATGACGAAGCGTTGCAATGACTTAATAATTATTGGGGAGAGCTACTCACAGGTCATTCTCTATTACTAAGGAAACCTTACAGTGAATTAGGATCCAAAAAACACGGACTTGACATTATAATCTAATCAAAAACTTACAAGGAAATTGAAACATAAGTGTGGCTCCAAGAGCCAACACACTGTGCCTTTTAGATAAACAAAGACTTCGGTCTAAAATTGAGCTTCACATGCAACATCAGGAAAAATTGAAATTCTAGAGCCAAGAAAAAAAAACCCTCATCTTGGAATGAAAGAATGCCTTCAATGTGCATACATTATCAGGTTCTAACACATACGTGACAAGTAATGTTGCCCTAGATCAGTGATAGCAAACTCCAGTCCTCGAGTGCCATAAACAAGCCAGGTTTTCAGCATATCTACAATGAGTAATCCATGAGAAAGACTGGCATGCTCTGCCTCCTTTGAATGCAAATCTATCTCATGCATATCCATTGTGGATTTCCTGAAAACCTGGCCTGTTTGTGGCACTCAGGGACTGAAATTCGCCATCACTGCCCTAGAGTGTGTACCTCATCTTGAGAATTCTGAAAGAAAGCAGACACAAATCATCAGTGTCAACAGGTGATTCTTTATTTGCTGAAGCAGTGTCAGTAGACCCAGATGTAAGTTAAAACGCCTTAGATACAGGGGGAACTGATGCAGCTGGCACCTTCAAAAATCCAGCATAAATTATTTTTTAATAATCCCAATAGGGGCAATCATAGATGTCTTAGGAAAGTTCAAGAATCAAAGATTTAATCTTCCTGAATAGTTCTCAAGCATTTCCAATACAATTTATATTTTTATTGAATCATTGGGGCAACACATGCCTGTAATGCTTTGCACTGTGTTTCAGGGTTAGCCAGTTTAAGTGCATGCATCTTCTGAGACGTAACCTGTGATTGAATGTCCCCATCGTAGATAAAGTATTATTAATTATGCAGGTTGGGAACTGCTCAAATCCTTTCAAAGCTCTCCATAATATCTCCAGGGTAATTGGGGAGCTCCAACGGGACTGTTCACATTTGCCCTATCTTCAACTTCCTGTTGCATTGACTCCAACCAAGCAAGCACCTTCCCATCTCTAGGAAGACCCACTGCATCATCACTAGGGCTTAACTCAACTTTCATTGTCCCCAGCCCCTACCTTGGTAGGAACACGTTTGTCAGGGCATCAAGCTTGACTGGCTCAGTATCCATGACTGTACAAATCATATAACTCTCAGCTGAAGGTTGGGGGAAAGGGGGTTGGTGTCATAGGTCCAGATGGAAGAGCTCTAAGGGCACCTTTCCTTCTCTTCCCCATACCAACTGATAGGAGAGGAGCATAGCTACTCACAATCCGAAGATCTTCAAATCTCCACTTTGGGACATTGCCTCTTTTGGGCACGGCGTAGGCAGCACATCAGTGGATGTGTGCCACAACCTCGGTTCTTTAATAGGCCCCTTGGGAGCGTTGAATGACATCAGATGCAGGCGACAACTCTGTAATGCAGGCAGGAATTCAGGCAGCCTACCCAGGGTCTTATGATGGATGGTAAGCGTCCCCCTCTGCCATACCCGGTCAGACTTCTGCAGTCTCAGTTCTTTAATAGGCCACTCGGTGCTGTTGAGTGCCATCAGATACTGGCGACAACTCTGTAATGCAGGCAGACATTCAGGCAGCCTACCCTGCTATAACTCCTCCCAGCTACTTCATAAATACCACTAGTGGAAAGAAAATCACTGACCATTGCAACTCCTCCAGCAGTTGCCTTCACTATCTGCACCATTAGATTTGGTTAACAAACTGATCTTTGAATATATTATCCTTTATGCTGTAATTCAGCTTTGTTTCAGTTCATTGACTGGGGGAGTAGAGATGGCAGATAGCAAGCAAGTGCTTGGATATGATACAGCATGTATCTTCCCTGGAGGCTGAGGGTATCACCCCTGTGATACATCTAGGACAAGCTAGCAGAGATCCTTTGGTCATCAGAAAATGTGTTTGCTCACTGATTTCTGTTTGCAAGTGACTGCAAAGATTGACACTCTCAGAGCCAACAATAGTGGAGTGTAGGTCCGAGTATCTCGCCTTATTGCCTAAGAAGCATACATCGTATCAAGCAATCCTTCCCCCCACTATCTCAGAAAGAAACGCGGTCAGCTATCCGCAGAATCAGGAATCGTGAGCTCAGATATCAAGTAACTTTCTTCCACTATACTCAGAAATAATGATATTAGGTTCCCTGAGACGTTGGACGTAGCAGGGTCAGGAACGAAGCAAAGTTCCTACGCCAGGCAAAGAGCAAGTGAAGTCAGATATCAAGGGAAAGCCTCTTCCTCAGACTCTGGAGTAGTCAGAGCAGGTACAGGGAGGGGTCCTTTCCCGGACTCAGAGAGAGATCGGCTATCAAGCAAAGCTCTTCTCCCAGACAAACCTGCCCATTCGTAAACTCCAAGGAATAATGAAGAGTGATTCCTCACAATGTATTAATACGTTTCATAAGAGTGAAAGTTTCTTCGCATCCCACCGGGCGTCCTATGCCTAACAGCAGCCTTCCCTTCGAGGGACTTTGCAATTCATTGTGCATGTATTCGGATTTATTTCCACAGCATGCAAGACTGAGGTGCCGAGTGAGGTAGAAGTGAGCGCATTTATAGAGCAGAGCGTTCATACAGTTCTTACATTAACGAGTGAGTTCATTTCTTCTGAGCTCTTTGGCAGAAAAAAAAAGTGCATTGCGCCAAACGGATTTTTTTATTCCCCCCCATTTCAGTGATGCATTTGCAGGCTGAACCCCGCAGAACCCTAATCAGTTGCTGTCTTCTTTGTAACCTTTTAAGATTTAAATTGTAGGTCCCACTATGATTCTAATATTTCTCTGGTCTCAAAGAGCCACACCCAGGACCCAAAAGGAGCCCCAACACGCTCAAGCCGTAGACTTAGGACCGTGGCCCTGGCTACCCTTGAATTTGAAAGGCGGGTGGAGTTAATTGAAATGGCTCTGCGAGTGCTGGGGGCGCGTCCGTTAAGCAAACTAGGCGGTCACCTAGAGCAGAATCCCAGCAGCAGAAGGCCCAGAGGGGGACAGCCAGGCGTGCGGTGCTGGAGTTATCGCCAATAGGTAACCTGGGGGAGTGCACGACTGGAGCTTTGCCTAGGGCGCCAAATACTCTGGTAGCAGAAGAGAGCCGTGCATCCCATGGACTCTTGTCCTCGAAAGCTCAGGCCTCAATCAGCCTGTTAGTGTGCAAGGCGCCAGCAGTCTCTGTCATTTTAGAGTACGGTGGGAGGCTACTTATTTCGAGAGCTGTGAGTCTCCACGAAATAACCTCGCATTTAGGGCGCTTTCTATTTCGAGGCTCTAAATTCATTTTCCTTGGCAAATTAGTCCAGGAAAACAACAGGCACACACGGCTGTAGGGGTGGGTTTTCTGACAAAAAAATAAATAAAAATGAAAAAAAGACACGCAGACGTTTGAAAATGCAAAGGTATGTGTGTAATTCCAAACCCAACCCCGTCCTGGGAACCTCGTAAATAATACAGGGCCTGCGCATTGTATTGTGATGCGCGTCTACGGTGGGCAATGTCCTAAAACCCCGTTGCTCTAGGTTCAGCACTGCCTTACCCACGGATTTGGCGTTGATGATTGCCCCCGCCCCAGTGGGCACGCTGTTTTTGAATTTAAATGCACGCAGTTACCAACAGAGGCTTCCTCCTCGTTTCCCCTGGGTCCCCTCTGGCAACCCTGCTGGTTCTGCAGAAGCTGATCCAAGAAAGGGTTTTATCTATCTCCTCCTGAGAAGGAAGATGCTAAAGGAAACCACAGCCAGCCTGGACATTGCCTTAGGTTCCTTTTCTGCCAGTAATGAGAACTTTTGTAATTGGTAACGGTTGACCAATCTGTTTTAATCCCGTCTCACCACAGCGCCAGGGAAATTAGCCCTCCAGGACCAGAAGGAGACCTCAGTGTTGTGGAATGTGACACACACACATACAGCCCCCAGGTCCGCACCGCTGTCAGTCTGCTTTCCGGGGCCCCCTGAGATTGAAATGCAAACCTTTTGAAGAGTATATAAAAAGCTAATTTACTGTATCCCTTTAATTGCAGAGTAAACAGGCCAGGGCACCTTTTTAACTTAATGGGCGCTTTCAGCCACTTGCATTCTGAGCTGAAGGAGAGAGTTTTAGCTCTCAAAAGCTAGACAAGAAATGTGTTGTTGGTTAAATAAAAACATATCACTGTGTGTTTTATTTGTTAACCTACATTTCGGCACTAGTGCAGGCACCGACCTCCTCCTGTAATATTGGTATCATCAAACCGGTTTCTTGTACAGTTTAGCTGGAAAATGTTGCCTCTGTTTATAGAGGTGAAATCTGGCTATCTCCAGCCGTCTTAATAACAAGGCGGTGCATTCGGTTTTTGGCATATTTGTTAGGAACAGAATCGACCGTATTTGGTACAAAAAAGCAGGAGAGTATCATAATGTGGCTTTCTTTTCTAGGCCTAGCCCTCTTTATTTAATGGCGACATGGCAAACAGTTCCCACTAATACCCTACGAATAGTATGATTGCACGGTGACCTGTTTAGACGCACGAGTTCAGTGGCCTGAAATTATAATGGCTTACATAAAGCTTGACGGTTATGTCAGCTTCCTGGCTGGGTTGAGACTGGGGATAATACTTGCCTATTCAGCATTAGCAGATACCTTGCGGCACACATTTTTACATATAATGTCATTATGCTGAGTGCATATGTATAATATTAACAGGTAGGTCCATTCATCCTCCTCCTCCATCGCCTTGTAAAAGAGCCCTTCTAGTCATACATCACTCTTTATTTAACAATCTCATTGCGTATGGTAGGGTACTTAACTTCTGTTAAAACAAAATTGTGAATACAGTTTGAAATTTAAGGAAACTGAATTTGTTTTCTGAAAATGCGAGTGGTCTATTTAAATCCCGAATCTCTGTTTGGCAATACAATTCTGAACGCGTTACTGCTTTGACCACTTATCCTTATTCGGTTTTGGGTTTTTTAATTCTCCAAATAACTTTGCGCGTGTTTGAGAGATTTGATTCCCTTGCACAAGTTGTGGGTTCTCCGTGGAAAAACATTTTTCCAGCTGATTTCCAGCGGCATCTGCAAAAAATTCATCTGTGGAAAAAGTTCATCAGCGATCATGTAAGGGGGGGGATTGAAAAATGAATTCTTCTCAGCCCTGCAAAGATATCTCGGAAGGTTCTAATGTCCCTGTCTTAAAGAGCTTTGTGTGAACACGGGGAGATTAGGTTATTTGCTCAGTTCGCACAGTTGAGTAATAAAGAGTTGAATCTAATTGGAATCTCTTGAGTTCAGAGCACGCACTGCCATTCTTCTCTCTCCTGCAAGGCGCGCCATCCGAAGGTTTCATCCATATATCCTTTCCGCCCGCCCTACCTTTTACCACATTAGCCTTCCGTTTCGTTCCTTTGCACTGCGTCATCGTCTTCAATACTTCACTTTATGCCTCCTTTAGACCTCGTGTGCCACGTCCTCCCTCCCTCTAATTCCCCTCCCATTGCCTTCCCGCAGCCTCGTAAAATTGGTGGAAAACGTCTCGTGCCCAGAGACAGCAGCAGAAACGAAGGCGAAGAGGAGATGACGGCCTCCTGGGATCCAGATGGCCAAGGACGGGATGAAAGGGGCCAGGCTGGCACCCTTCTGCTATAACTTTTCTCCTGAGCCCAGGAAGAAGGTCAGGGTGTAAGTATCAACCTGTTATCTGGAAGCATGCTTCTTATGGTTTGTTTATCAAGTACCTGCTTGTGAAGCACTGTATGTGACTATGCAAGTATTAAAAAAACTAAAACCACTTTTACTCCACAGAGACTTCCGCCTGGTACTACAATCCATCATACTCCCGAAACTGGACTTTTGCAATTCACTCCTGCTGGGCCTTCCTGCCAGCACCATCAAACCACTCCAGATGGTCCTTAATGCCACGGCCAGAATTCTCACAAACACTAACAAAAGGGATCATATCACCCCCATCCTCCAGCACCTTCACTAGCTGCCGATTAAACACTTATGATGATACACAAGGCCCTTCACAACATCTCCCCTCTCAACCTAACTTTTCCACTCCAACAGCACATCACCAAGAGACCGACTAGAAACGCGTACAAGAACTTGCTACTCACCCAACCGGCAAAATCTTCCCTGAGGAAACGCGCTCTTTCTACGGCGGGTCCCCTACTCTGGAATTCGCTCCCTCCGGACCTTCGCCTAGAACCCTGCCATAGGACATTCAAAAAGAAGATAAAGACTTGGCTTTTCACCCAAGCTTTCCCGGAGAACTAAGACCCAAGGATTTCGAGGACATTGTAGACCCCGATCCCTTTCGCCTAAATCCCTGCCATAGATCTCTCAAAAAGTAACAATAGTCTTAGCTTTTCACCCAAACTTTCCCAGAATCCTAGACCCGAGGAATACGAATACATTATAGACCCCGATCCTGTCTCCTGCTGTACATATGTTTCTTAATAGTTCTACTTTGCAGTTTAATCAGGCCTTTGTTTGTTTTCTGTAAATTCTTTAAAGTTATGTGTTTCAATGTAAGCTGCCCCCGAGGCAACAGTTATATTTCCTTGTAAACCGGTGTGATATGTATATTATACAGGAACCTCGGTATATAAAAATTAAAAATAAATAAATAAATAATAAATATGCGCAGTGATAGTAAAGAGTGGATTGGAGAATACAGAGAGAGAGAGGAGGGCAGAGCTGGAGAGTACAGGGAGAGAGACGGGCAGAGCTCAATTTGCATACCAGTGATGCAGGCGCGTGGCAACATTCCTCTTTATCGTAGTTAGATAGGTGTGCTCCTATGTTATGATAAATATCACGTTTACCCCAAGCTTAGTGCTTTTCGGAACATGAACAGTCAAATAGAGCAAATCATGTCAGACTTAAAATTCCTCCCCATCACCATAAGTGTCATAAACGCTGTGTCCCATGAATAATGCATTTCACCAAAAGTGCTTTTTAAAAAGCAAAATTGTATACTTTGTGGTTTAACTGCCTTTGAACCTTGATTGAAGTTGCATTAATAAACCTTGACATAATCTGTGGGCTGCCCATTCGGGCTGCTTCACAGAGGAATTAATGTTGTTGAAATTTCAATCAGTATAGCCTCCCATTTAGATGTGTGGGCTCCCAGGACATATTTGTTAATTTTATAATCCACAAGAAAAACAACAGTTACATATGTAACAAAAAAAAAAACAACCCACAACTTTTTTTTTCCCCAAAAAATCAAAGAGGTGAATACATTCAATGGAGATGTTATTTGTATATATAAAACTCATTTATAACAATCTTTGGAAATCATTCAGGGAGAACGTATTCAGAAAAGTAATTCACAATGATGTTACTTGGTTTAAAAAAAGCAAAATGGTGAAACAGATGCTCACATCTATAATCGGAAATATGCTGAGAGTATCCGGCGTTTGTATAAGCTGCTGCATAGCAGATTCCAAGAAGAAGAAGGCCAATAAAATGCATCTACATTTTAAAATACACGCCATGCACCATATGATCACTGTGCTCCAATCAAAAAAGCTTCTGCAAGTAAGGAGCTGTGACCAACGATACTCAAAAGATGTTCAACCAATCACAAGCCGTATTCCCTCTAAATCTTTCAGGGTGTGCATGGGAGTAAACTCCGTTTGTGCACATAACGTTTGCAAGTGAGAGTGTGTGCATGTGTGTGTGTTGCGTGTGCAGGCGGGTCCCATCTACTGCTAGTTTTACACCCCCTCTACACCCTGTCGGCCTTCTCTATTGTCGTGCCAACCTCTACTGCTTCTGCCACTAGAACATGAACTCCATCTTTCTTCTCAATTTCAGTCTCTCGTCTTCCCTTCATTGTCATCCCTTCTCCTTCTCCTTTCTCACATCTTTCAGCTCTCACCTACCCCTCCACCCCATTAAGACTAAAGACTTATCTGTTCTGCCAAGCTTTCCCATAACATCACGGACTCTCCACAGCTTCTCGGACTGCCCTCACCCAGGGCCTTCCCCTAAGTATACATCCCATATTTTAATAAATCGATAGTTTCACCTTTCCCTCTTCCCCCCTTCAGCCACTCCCTCCCCTACCTGCAGGCCTGATACCCCACAAGTCCACCTACTACTACTCTTTATTTCTCTGGTTCTTCCAAGTTATGTTCATCCAAGCTGTTCGCTTCCCTGTTCAATATAAGACAATTGTTGTCATTGTTCGCGTGCTTGTTGGAATGTAAACTGAACTGATAAGTAACCCTGTTACTTGAACTTCAGTATATAAAAGCTATAAATAAATAAATCCTCTTTCCTAACCTTTCACGCCTTTCTTTCATTCCCTCCATCGCCACCTCCCGTTCCTCCATCGGCCTCCTTTTCCCATGGTTATCTTTTGCAATCATCCACCCTTTTTCTCTTTGCCAGCGTCCCTCGCCTCGCCCCCTCTCCCCAGTTCCCTAGCATCTGCCCTCCGTCTCTGTGCTTCTTCTTCTTCCTTCCCCCAGCATCTGCACCCTCAGTCCCTCTTTCACCCCCTCTTTTCTGGGATCTTCCCTCTTCTTTCCCTCCTTCTCCAGCCAGTGCCTGCCTTCTCCAGGAGTAAGTCCTGCAGCCGCTGCTATCTGCGTGTACTATTAGGCCGATAGTAATACTGTGCTGCTGAGTGTGGGCTTTGCCTGCATGAAGGCACCAGTGAACTTGACACTGCATCACGGTGCACCACATGACATCTACTGTCTGGGCCAGCACCCTGGGCACGTTTAAGACACACGGGCTGGCACTGCCCGTTTGCCGATCTGCATCGTGAGGGTGGTGGCAGACAGGAAGTGGCAGCCCGTGAGTTTTTAATGCGACTGCTGGAACAGAAAGCTTCATCTGGTCCTTGTGTGCAGTCTGGCGTGCAGAGCCCCCGCAGTTTCTGGAAAAATGCTGTGCGCCCGTGGACACGTACACCTTGCATGCAATAGTGATCAGAAGAGGGTTTCATCATCTATTGTTTAATTTATTTTTTACAGCAAATTCTTTCCAACAAATTGGGTAATTCTACAGATAATTTTAATATCTGTAGAAAGAAAGAGAAACATGACCGCAGGAAAGGACCATAAGGCCCATCTAATCTGCCCATCCATCCAACTTATCTAGCCTTACAATTCTCGTTACTGCCTTACAGATCCCCTGCATTTATCCCCTGCTTTCTTATATTCAGATACAGTTTTTGTCCCCACCATTTCTACTGGGAGGCCGTTCCATTAATCCGTCACCTTCTCTGTAAAGAAATATGTCCTCAGATTACTCCTGAGCCTACCCCCTTTCACCCTCCTCCCATGACCCCTCGTTCTAGAGTCTCCTTTCCATTGAAAGTGGCTCGCCTCCTGTGCATGGAAACCTTTGAGATACTTTAAGTCTCTATCATATCTCCCCTATCTCGCCTTTCCTCCGTGTTAGGATTTTTAAGCCTAACTACATAATGCTCTACAATGAAGATCTCTGTTCATTTTAGTAGCTTCCCTCTGGACTGACTCCAACTGGTTTATAGCCTTTCGAATGTGTAAAATATAAGAAAACAAACATTTAGGGAATTTGCCAGCATATTTAAAAAAAAAAAAGTTGAATTATTCTTGAAGGGTGTGAGACTGCATGCAAAACATGTACCTCTTTATTTTCTAAAATGCTGTAATGTTTAACCAGCTAGCATCATTTCCATTAGCACCACTCCCATGGATTGCAGTAATAAACCAAAACAATTATGAAAATATAGTTCATCTTCAAAAGCCTGCCGTTTCATATTCAAATTGCATCCAGATGGATGCAAACTATCAACAAGAAAAACCCATGGTTGGATCCCTCGTAGATCGAAGCACATTTTCTCATTCTCTCCCCTAACCCCTCCCGGGGAGGGTTCATTTTATTGGTCACGAAATACCAGAGCCGATCGATGGCACGTGTGGACTGGACACCAGTGTGTCACAAGCGTAGCCTCCGTCCAGGGCTTGTTGATGCAGCTTTGATGTTCTGCTATAAGACTGTGTGGTCTTGCCCACATATAATAAACCACAAGGACACACGATGATGTAAACAGCAAAAGCAATATTGCAATTAGAAAACATCATAAATAACATTTTATTAGTTTAAGGATGCGCACAAGATCCTGCTTCTGCTGCTATGCAATGGCTGCATCAATAATATCCCCAGACCTCATTACTCGCAAGGGAAATAATGTAATGTAATGTAAGGGGTCAACCGCAAAGTGACCATAAGTTTATAATCTGAAACAAATATTGGCACATCTTGAAACTGCATAAAGTTTTCAGGTGTTCAAAAGAGGAAGAAATCTCATTTATATATTTCTTGCACCCTTTGAGAACCGAGTCTGGCATGGGGCAGGTTCCACGCTCTGTGGTTATTACAAACGTGGTCACTGCATTGTCTGCTCTCTTTCTAGGTCCGTTGAGGGTGTTCACATTCTTAGCCATGACAGCTATTCCGGTGAGATTCTTTACAACTTGTACCATGGCCTTTTGTGAAATAACTGATGATCTGCCCCTGTATTAAGTTGTATGTGAGCATGACCAGATGGACACGTAAGACCCCCCCCCCCCTCATTGAGCACCGAAGCCACAAGACTAAAGGGAGGAAAGCCCGTCTCCTGGTCTGTTGTTTGGAAACTGGACGTGCCTTCATGGATCTCTGGTTCTGTCAATTGTAAGGATAGACCTGGATTGCAGGCGAGGAAGTTGTGAGCTTGGTTTAAAGCACACGAAACAGAAGCGATTTTTCCTTTTCGGTTGTGTGACACCCAATGGACTTAATGCTTAGATTGATTGTTGTGTTTTTTTTAGTGACAATCTTTTGATTATAGTGGGTTTTGTGCATTTTTTAGTGGTGGTGGTATTTTATTTATTGACATGGTTCTTATGGGATCTTTTGTTTTTAGTACTGTATGATATTTCTCAGTTAGTGGTTTAATCATTTTAAGTTATATATATCTGTATAATATTTGCTTCTTATCTGTCTGTTTTGAGTATAGGCAAATGAGGTAGAGTTTGGCCTGTGGATTGTGGAGACTGGTCGGATGGAGCCATGGCAGCCAATCAGAATATTAGACAGGATGGTGATGCGAGGCCTGTGGATTGTGGAGACTGGTCGGATGAAGCCATGACAGCCAATCAGAATATTAGACAGGATGGTGATGCGAGGCCTGTGGATTGTGGAGACTGGTCGGATGAAGCCATGGCAGCCAATCAGAATATTAGACAGGATGGTGATGCGAGGCCTGTGGATTGTGGAGACTGGTCGGATGAAGCCATGACAGCCAATCAGAATATTAGACAGGATGGTGATGCGAGGCCTGTGGATTGTGGAGACTGGTCAGATGAAGCCATGACAGCCAATCAGAATATTAGACAGGATGGTGATGCGAGGCCTGTGGATTGTGGAGACTGGTCGGATGAAGCCATGACAGCCAATCAGAATATTAGACAGGATGGTGATGCGAGGCTTGTGGATTGTGGAGACTGGTCGGATGGAGTCATGGCAGCCAATCAGAATATTAGACAGGATGGTGATGCGAGGCTTGTGGATTGTGGAGACTGGTCGGATGGAGTCATGGCAGCCAATCAGAATATTAGACAGGATGGTGATGCAAGGTTCTTTTCCTTTCAAATAGCACTTTGTGGTCTCTTATGCCTTGAAGTTGGAGATGATTGGGCCCCAAAGACATTTTAGCAGATTGACCTGACTTGAAAGTGAATTTCTGATATTTGGAAGCTGAATAAGCAACGAGATCTGGACAGCTGAGGAAGGAAAGATTTCTCTGAAATAATGGTCATTGTCGGGTAGTGAATTTGTAGCTGTCTTGGGTGATACGTCTTCTTCATTAATGCTTTGGACTACAGCCCATTATACAATTTGGGGCAGATTTTTAATATTACGCGTGTGGGGTACATTTGTGCGCGCTACCCGGCGCGCACAAATGTACACCCGATTTTATAACATCCGCGCGCTGCCGCACGCATGTTATAAAATCCGGGGTCGGCGTGCGCATCCTGCCATCTCGCTGAACTCCTGTTGAGTGAGTATTTACTGATCGGGGTTTGAGAAGAGGGTGAGACTGAGTGACTGTGTTTTTTTTCTCCCAGCACTGCAAATACCTCCAGCACTACTATTTACCCCCAGCACTGCAAATACCTCCAGTACCTGAATGTAATCCGCTTTGAAGTGCTGCAGAAAGTGGAATATAAAAAAAATGTAAAATAAATGCTTGTGAGAGGAGAAAGCAGAGCAAAAGCGAGGCCTGGGACTTTGATACCATCCTGGGGACTGTATGGCCCCTTAAACCAGTTCTACTTAAGGGTGAGGGGGGGGGGGGTCTACACAAGCAATACAGAATTTTTGAGTGTGTACATGATGACAACTTGCTGCTGCTATATTTTAGTGCTGTAGCTGTCTACCTGATATGATTCTCCCCTTTTAGAAAGATTAAGAAGTTTTCTTTTGAAATGCGAGGTTTGATGTGATGTTGGTATTGCAAAGTAATTTGCAGGTACAGTTTTTCAAAGAGCCAATGAACAATTAAAATACGGCTAATTTTTTTTATTTAACCTGCTATCTTTAGGATAATTTTCAAATACAATCTTGCTAGCTAGACTATGGCTGAAAGGTTTTCTAAAACAAACTTAGCTGGTTAAAATCTAGTCAGCTATGTCCAGCACTCAGAGATTTTTAAAAATAGACTTCTCCTGATCAGCTACAGCATATCGATCCACCCAACTCCTTAAGTTAGAAGGGGTAGATCCTTACAAAACATGATCTTGATTCCTGCCTTCAGTGTTCATTTGCTCCTTCCCTCACACCCTTGGACCCAGTGCTGGTACTGATCCTTCCCTCTGATACTCCAGTCTCCTTAAGAAAACCTCCCCAAGTATCTGATCCCAAGTCTGACCCCCCCCCCCCAGCCCAAATTCCCTAATTTTCATAAGGAATCCCCCTGAGCCTCTGATTCCCCCTCCTAATCTACTAACTTGAACACAAACAGCCCCTCAGTCCCTTCTCCCCACTACTTTTCCAGAATCTGCCATTATGATTCTGGAAGGTCCCTGTCTTCACTGGCAAGAGGGATGTGAGAGCTCTCTTGTCACCACTGCTGCACACTGCTGAACTGTGCTGCCCATCAATGCTTCAGTATATGCGTGGTGCTGAACTGTGCTGCCCACCAATGCTTCAGTATATGTGTAGTGCTGAACTGTGCTGCCCGCCAATTCTTCAGTATATGTATAGTTCTGAACTGTGCTGCCAACCAATTCTTCAGTATATGTGTAGTGCTGAACGGTGCTGCCCACCAATGCTTCAGTATATGTGTAGTGCTGAACTGTGCTGCCCACCAATTCTTCAGTATATGTATAGTTCTGAACTGTGCTGCCTATCAATGCTTCAGTATATGTGTAGTGCTGAACTGTGCTGCCCACCAGTGCTTCAGTATATGTGTAGTGCTGAACTGTGTTGCCCACCAATTCTTTAGTATATGTGTAGTGCTGAACTGTGCTGCCCACCAATGCTTCAGTATATGTGTAGTGCTGAACTGTGCTGCCCATCAGTGCTTCAGTATATGTGTAGTGCTGAACTGTGCTGCCCACCAATGCTTTAGTATATGTGTAAATATAAAATGCCAGTACATGGCACCGCTGAGCAATGAGTGGTAGTGCTGGCAGGAGGGCTTTCACATTCCTTCTGCCTATGAAGATGGGGACTCTCTGGAATTGTGTTAAGTGCAGATTCCAGATGATGATGGGGAGGGAGTTTCAGGGTTTCATTTGAGTTGAGGTAAGGACACTGAAAGGTGAGATTAGAGGCTCGTGGGTTTTCCCTATGGAGATCAGAAGAGCAGGGGAGATGGGGGGAAAGATTGGAGCCAGCACCAAGTCAGAGAGTTTCCAGGGGAAGAAGCAGATGGAGATCAGGGTGCCAGTGAAGAAGGGGGGTGTTTGATGATGGGGGAGGGGTCATGGATGGTAGTCCAGATTTAGGTCATGTTTGTGCACTTAGGGATAAGTGCATAAACATAGCCAGCTTGCTCTGAAAAAAAATAGCTGGCTAAAAATTTGCTGCTTAGTGTTTAACCTCATTGACATCAATTCCTGCATGAAGTAGCCTGAATAGGTGAGACACAGGCTGTGTCAAGATTTGTCCATGCAACTTCAATCAAGTTTAATCTAGTTAAACCACAATGTATACATTTTTGCTTTTCAAAAGCACTTTAGGTGAAATACTTGCATGTCATTCATTGGACACAGCATTTATGACACTTATGGTGTCTGGGAGAATTTTAAGTGTGATATGGTTAGCTCTGCGTGATCTTTCAGGTAGCCGAAAGCGTCATCTTTATCGGAATATAAGAATGCACCTATAAATAATTCTGTGGTCGAGATTTGCTATTTTTGGTAAATTCCTTTTGCCTTTTAGTTAAGATTCCTCTTTCTTATTGTTGCTCAGACCAGGGATGCCCAGGCAGCATGAGCCACAAGCCACTCTGATTATCGGGCTATTTAGTCATTTGATGTGGCTGAACAGAGCTGATTTGCATGATTTACTTAGGATGAAAATCAAACCTGTTTGTGGCCTTACAGGACCAGAGCTGAAACCCCCCCTGACTCAGGCTAATGTAGATCTTAGGCTATATCCAAATGATTTATAAAAAGTTAAATGCCGTGATCCTCAGCACAAAAAGCAGCATTGGCTCTTTAAAAGTGTGTTTTGTTTTTTTTTTTGCATGGGAAGCTTCGGGCAGGTGTAAAAATTGGGAGAAGGATGTTTGCTCCAGGTAGCTTCCAAACATAATTTGATTTTTAAAATGGTCAGAAATCACTCTCCTAGGAAGCACGAGGAACTGCACAGATGCATCATTGTTTCGGCCTGGCCTGAGGAGAATATTCATGGCTGAGCACTTCTTGGGTGTATTTGGGTAGGTGTAGATTTGTGGGCAGCTTTAAGCAGAGTGGAGCATCAGTGATGGTTCCTCCCTCCTGCATGTTCTGAATACCTTTTAGTTCTTTTGGCTTTGATGAATATAATTTTTTTTTTCCCGCCAAACATCTGCTTTTACAACAGATGCCATTTGCCCCCTCCCCCCCCCCCCCCCCCATCTCCATATCTGTCCTCCCAAGGTCAAAAAGAATTTGGGTAAATGAAGCCCAGATTGTATTATTTTGTAAATCTATTTGACAGTAGCTCTTCTGTAGCTCGGTTGCTAAGTCTGCTATGTGCTCACTTGGTTAATGGCCCATCTGCCCCTTCCTTGTCCCCTTGGCTGTCATTTTGTTAATAAGCTTTTTTTTTTTTTTTCCTCTCCTGCAGACTGACTGTGCTTTTTTTTTTTTTTGCACTTTTGAATAGCATGGATGCAGAGCAGTGGATCTTTATGCAGATCTATGTAAAGATAAATAGAATATAACGTCCTTGTAGCCATGTGTGTACATATACGAGTGCCCTCTGTCCAGCCCTCTCTCCTAAGACACTTGCAGCTTGATCTTTTGTAGCCCTCCAAATCATATCTAAACTGGAGCAAGCAGGCTGTTGGCTATACATTGAACCGTGTACGTTTGCAGATACTGTGTGCATGGCGTCTTTATTTGTGACTAGATCCCAGAGTGATTTGCTGAGATCAGACATAAATGCATTTTCTTTATTAACAGTTTCTATTCAGCAGAATGCAATTGTTTTGTTAATTGTTATCTTCTTATTCACAGCATGTGAAGCATTTAGACATACGAACAAAGGGGAGAAGACAAGGGATTGGAAGAAAGAATTAAAAGTGGAAATCATGCTGCTGTATATTCATGGACATCCAAGTGAATGGCATTAAAAATGCATTAAAACATCTTTGTCAAAATAACAAATAGTTGCATTCAATAACAAATCATGGAGCTTTAAATAATGCTGCAATGTTACGCACATGGCTCCATTCTTGCTAACAGAATTAATATGTTAACCTAGTTTTCTGGAAAATAATTCCCTGAGCACAGCATGCAGCATCCTGTGACTACCATGTTCTGAGATTTTAGTTCTTTCTCTAATAATATACCATACTGCGTTGGGTTTCTGTGCTTTAGAACACGAGGAACAGCATCGAGCCTATCTGATAAGTAACCTGAACCATACAATATTTAGACTAAGCACTAAAGCAAATATTAAACAAAATCAGGTTTTAAATATTGGGGGTTTTTTTTAGCAATATTAAACATCTCTCTCACTGGTATCTACTAGTACCAGCATTATCCGTATTTTGCATAAAAGAACTGAAAGGGACACAGTAACTTTCTGAGGACTCTCCTGTATCTGTGGCTTTCCCATTGTTGAGTTTCCTCTGATCCTTGCTAGGTTTCCAGAGCAGCCCAGGGAGTGCAGACCAACTGGTTGAACATTAGGCACAATGGAGGTCACAGAGTCATTAGGGAGGAGAGAGCTGTGGCCAACTTTAATTGAGCAACTAAATATATTAATTTGCCAGTAATCTTGTCTGAACATTTCCTTGCAAAGTATGTGGCTGATGTAGTAATGCACGTGTGTGTTGTTGTGGCTGGGATCTCATATCGCAACCAAGAACGTAAAAGATATTCATTGTGTTCAAGAGAGTGACCTAAGCTCAAGCCATGAATATTATACAACGTGCAGAACTTGAATCTGCCAATCAAATTCATTACAGATTTCATGAACAGATTAAATTGCCTATTCACCTTAACAAGTGATGTATAGTGTGCTCCTGGGCTCATCTTCTTTACAAGCTCTCTGCTTCCATTATATCATAAAACAGAACTAATAAACATTGCCAAGAAAGTATGACAGACTCTGATCTCATTGATTTCTGAAGCATTGCATGCATATATATATAGCCAGATAAGGCAGTATGGACATCTGCCACTCTGCCTGCCTTGGTCTCTGCAGTCATAACTCTCTCCTTCTGGGACCCTCCACGTGCAACTCCCTAGCCCCACATGTTGGCTCTAGGTGGTCCTGGACTGGGGTGTTTAAGCTTCTGACTGCAGGGACTGTGACCTATCATGCGTGTGTAACCTGCTCTGCTCTGCCTTTCAAAATCAGCAGGATTTCTCAAGGGGATAAGCTTTGGGTGTACCTTCTTTCCTGGGCCACCCACCCTCCATGCGACTCCAAATAACACTATGGGATTCACTCTAATTGAACCTAATCATCTCGATTTTTTTCTTGCATACACACACCTAAGACAGCAAGTGAAGACTCCAGCTCAGAGGTAATTGTTACAGTTCATTGCCAGTACAACAATGGATATTAAAACTGTCTAATGCAGTTTGATAATCCCCATCAGGCAACGCTGCTCCTATCTCTTGAGTGGCCTGATGCAACCCCATCATACTCACGTAAGAACAGTTTGCCCCATGCCTAGGCAAGAGGAATCCCGATGAAAGAGTTGGCCTTTCCCCCTCTGCAGCTTACGAATGCTCTGCAGGGAGTTGGGTCCTCTAGAGATGCGCGTTGGAGAAGGAGATGTTGTCGATCCAGTGCTCTCCAAGGAGTGACTCAACTAAAACGGGAGCATGCTCAGATGAAACAACACAAAAACATTAACAATTCCACAAGGGGCGCTTGAGGGCCATTTTAGCTGGTAACCATGGGTTACGCATGTTCAGTTGCCTCACCCCCTGCGACCCTATTGCCACCTGGATATGCAGACGGGGAGGCAGAAACTGTGAGTGCATGTGATGGATCATAGTTCTCCCAGAAGGTTATACACCCTGATCCAGGGGTCTCTCAGTATGGGCATGTGGGGCTGGGGGATGTGCAGATGGGAGTGGCAGTAGATGCCTGGTGGGAGGTAGGGGGATTGGAGGGCCAGTGGGGATGCGGGCATAGGCAACAACAAATTTTTAAGCTGTCTAGGCTGGCCAAAAAATCTTGTACTGGCCCTGATGTACAATATTTACATCTTTAAGAAGGTTATTATTTAAAAGCAAGGTGCGCAGACAATTTAACCAGCTAAAGCTAGCTAGTTAAATTGTCATGAATATTCAGAGGGCCGCAGCCTAGCTGGCACTTCACTGAAAATGGCTGGATGAAGTCCTAGTTAGCTAAATAAACTTATGTGGCTACCTTCAGGATCGTTCTGTGGCATGACTAGAATTAGCCCGATAAGTTAGCTGGAGCACCACCAACTTTTCTGGCTAAGTTGGTCTTATCTGGCTAGGTGGCCCTGATAGAGAGCTTGCAGGGATCCTCAGGGATTTTTAAGGGATCACTGGGCTAGCCCAGTGTTCCCAGCAATTCAAGGGCTTGAGAGCTGTACCCTGTCCTGGGGATCCTGGATCCAAAAGATCCATAACCTTGTCTGAACCCGAGTACCTGTGAAGTAACCCTGTCTGAATCTGAATATGTGTGAAAGCTATTCTGATCCAGATTGGACTGTGAGTACTGTGACTTTGATATTATATAGTATGTTCAAGTTAATGAAAGTGAAGAGAACCTGTTGCCTTTTATTATGAGTAAACCTTGCATTGAATGAGAAGATTCCTATTTTTTCATATCCTGTGGCTAGCAACCTGAATGGTGTTAAGTGGAGTGCCACAGGGATCGGTGTTGGGACCGGTTCTGTTCAACATCTTCGTGAGCGACATTGTGGAAGAGATAGAGGTAAAGCTTGTCTATTTGCGGATGATACTAAGATCTGCAACAGAGTGGACCTGCCAGAAAGAGTGGAGAGAATGAGATGGGATTTAAGGAAGCTAGAAGAGTGGTCGAAGATATGGCAGCTGGGATTCAATGCCAAAAAGTGCAGAATCATGCATATGGGGTGTGGAAATCCGAAAGAGCTGTATTCGATGGGGGGTGAAGGGCTGATGTGCACGGAGCAGGAGAGAGACCTAGGGGTGATAGTGTCTAACAATATGAAGTCGGCGAAACAATGTGACAAGGCGATAGCTAAAGCCAGAAGAATGCTGGGCTGCATTGAGAGAGGAATATCGAGTAAGAAAAGGGAAGAGATAGTCCCCTTGTACAGGTCCTTGGTGAGGCCTCACCTGGAGTACTGTGTTCAGTTCTGGAGACCGTATCTCAAAGGAGACAGAGACAGGATGGATGTGGTCCAGAGAAGGGCGACCAAAATGGTGGGTGGTCTCCATCGAATGACTTATGAGGAGAGGTTGAAGAACCTGAATATGTGTACCCTGGAGGAGAGGAGGAGCAGGGGAGATTATGATACAGACCTTCAGATACTTGAAAGGTTTTAATGATCCATGGTCAACAACAAACCTTTTCCGTTGGAAAAAAAAATCAGTAGAACTAGGGGTCACGATTTGAAACGCCAGGAGGGAAGACTTAGAACCAATGTCAGGAAATATTTCTTCACTGAGAGGGTGGTGGATGTCTGGAATGCCCTTCCGGAGGAAGTAGTGAAGGATTTCAAAGGGGCATGGGATAAACATTGTGGATCCCTAAGTTGTGTCCGTCGCTGTCTGACGTCTCTGCTCCGCCCACCTTACTTCGGCGACTCCCTTCAGGGTTGATGGAAGGCTAGCTGCTGCGGTGTCTCCTGGCCATCCTCCTCCGGCGTTCCTGGACCGGCTCGATGCTGCAAGCCGCCATGTTGACCAGATGCCCAAGGGTGCGCGTGCGCGCGGCCCGACTAATGTACCAGTGTTGGCGCGAATCTCAGGGGCGTCCCCTGAGATGATGTCACCAGCTCCAGATATTTAAGGTCTCAGTTTTCGCTAATAAGACGAGTTAGCAAGGGATTGGTTACCTAGCTTCCTCCTGGTCACTATGGATGGGATTCGCTCTCCGCAATCCTAGCTACTCTGCCTCCTCGGACTTCACTAGAGGTACCCCCTCCTTGGGGACCTCGCTCTCTTTTTTTCTTTTCAGGTCGCAGTCTGGAACCGGTACTCGCTCCTCGAGGGCCCACGTCCCAGACTTGCTCCTGAATACCACCTCTGCTAAGAAGTCATCGCTGCTTACAACATTGTGAGTTTTCATCTTAGCACTGTCAGAGATGGAATTAAGCTTCCAGCATGAATGTGCTGGCGCTTAAAAGCACTCAAAACTATTTTAAAAGAGTGAAAAATGTCCAGAATACTGAGGGGAGGGGGGCATCCCAGACGGTAAAGATCGCAGCCTTATATTCGGAGATGGGTTTTCATAATTATTTTTGTTTCGTGTTGGTTAGACTTTCTTCTTTCATGAGCCCACACGGCTCTTGCTCTCATGCGCGACTCCTTACTCTTCAGATCTTTAGGGTTTTATCCAGGTAAACACTTATCTGGCTACCTAACGGTGACCCGCACTGGATACCCAGATAAGTACCAACTTATCCAGCTAAATGACAGCAGCTGCCACTGCAAGCTAGCCGGATAGATTGATACTTATCCTGCTAAGTGATGGCAGCTGCACCGTTTACCCGCATAAAACCTTAAAGATCTGGGGGTGAATATTCAAAACTGTCCAGTTAAGTAATTTAGCCGGTTAGAACCTATCTAGCTAAGTTATGATGTTTATTCAGTGGCACAGGCTATGAACATAAGAACATAAGAAATGACATACTGGGTCAGACCAAGACCATCAATCACAGTATCCTGTTCCCAACAGTGGCCAAGCCAACCCAAACATTAGATAGATCACAAGCTATTATTGCTTATTAATAGTAGTTTATGGATTTTTTTCCTCTAGAAACTTATCCAAACCTTTTTCACTAACTGCTATAACCATATCCTCTGGCAATGAATTCCAGAGCTTGAGTAAGCGCTGATTGAAAAATAATTTTCTTCAATTTGTTTTAAATGTGCTACCTGCTAACTTCATGGAGTGCCCCCTGGTCCTTCTATTATCTGAGAGATTAAATAACCGATTTACATTAACTTGTTCAAGTCCTTTCATGATTTTGTAGCCCTCTATCATATCCTCCAAACTGAGCGCTTAGCCTTATAAGTCTATTTGGTTACGTTTAGACGTATGCGGCTAAGTCTGTACGACTAACTTGCTCCAGCCCGATCTGCCCACTGCCCGCCCACAACTTATCCTGCTAACCTTTTAGTTGTACAAGGGATGTGTACGGCTAACCGGCGGCCGCTGAACGTGGGCGCATGTTCAGCAGCCATTGCTCGGCCGCGCAAGTCCTGCTTATCCAGCTAAATAGTGCTGAATGGGCTTTGAATATTGATCTAAAGATTAAGGAGCCATGCACGAGCGCATGAGCCCCAGGCTCTTGAAAAGTCAGGAGTCTGGAGAAGAAGGGAAAGTAGCAGGAAAACCGGAAGGCCTTCCCCCACTCTCCTGAGTTACAATGGGCCTTCGGCTGACGCCGAACGCACATTCTTACAATTTATGCTAATTTTCGATCGTTTTTCACTTCCAGTGTATTTGCGTAACATTAGCTCACTGCATCAGGAGTTAAAAAAAACAAACCAAAAAAAACCCATTTAATCTGAGCATTAAAAATATCTGCTGCAAACCAGTGCACAGTTTGTTTGTTTTTAAAACTCAGATTATTGCATTGGCCTGCAAGACATTACCTGTGCTGGCTACGGAGCACCTCGCTTTGCCAGTGACAATCCTAGCCTGGCTGGAGAAAAGACAGGAGAGCTGATATGCAAGAAAGGCTGAGC
Source organism: Rhinatrema bivittatum (assembly GCF_901001135.1). Lineage (NCBI taxonomy): Eukaryota > Metazoa > Chordata > Amphibia > Gymnophiona > Rhinatrematidae > Rhinatrema > Rhinatrema bivittatum. The sequence goes on along the minus strand of NW_021820805.1, from coordinate 104,982 downwards.
CGAGCTCTTACATGTAGGCCCCTGAATTAGGTTTCAGCTGAAAATCTGCATACATTTAGGGTCCTAAAACTTTAGGCTTCTAAATATAGGCCTGCTATTCATTTGCTTAGATTTAGGGTCCTGAAAATCAGTGCTAAACCCTACGTTTGTTGCCCCATCCTAACTCTGCCCCTGAAAACACCCACTTTTAGAAGGCTAATGAAACTAGAATCCTAACTATAGGCACTCGGCCCTAGAACATTTTCAAAAGAGCCAATTTAGGGGCCTAACTTTAAAAGTTAGAAGCCCAAATCCTTTGAAAATGGTCCCCTGTGTTTTTTTGTTTGTTTTTCAGGTAGGAAGGGATGTAGGCAACCTTTACCTGGTTGTTGGCTTGGAAATGTATTACTTTAGCTATTGTTCAGTGAGTGGAAGGCTTTTGTTTCTGCTTCAAATCCTGATTTCAGACCCAGATCTGGTCTTGTTCACATCTTGCTGTGATGCCCTGCCTTGACCGCTGCTGACCTTGTCTTCACTTGTGGTGCCACAGCTGCAATTCATTGCCTTTGACCTTTGCTTTGAGCCCCGTGAGAGAAGATTTTCAGTGCTCCAGATCCTGTTCACTGTTCCAGTGCCTTGCCTTGTTCCAAGTCCTTATGAGCTGAAGGGAAGTCTTCTTTGAAATTAAACTAACCCTCAGGGCTGTCCCTTGACCAGTAGAGGTTGCTAGAGTAGTCCTTGCTCAGCTGCTCATTGCAGTGCCAAGTTTCTGGCTTCAAGATCCAGACCCTGTTCTTGCTTGAAGCACCATGTACAATCTAGAAACCTGGGATTATATTCCTGTTGCCTTATACTCAACGCCCTTAATTCTGGAGGGGGTTACCTGCTTTTTTGGCTTCTGCCAGAGACCCACATCATTGAGACTGAAAGGAGATGCTTCTACAGAAGCAAAGCCAGAGCAAGCCCAAGCTGATGCCCCAAACCCTATGCCTGTGGGGGGCGCTGAAGCTTGAAGGGGACACTCCAGCCAATGCTGAAGCTATGCTGGCTAAGGCTTTCTGCGTCAGGCTCCATGCCCGACCTTGAGCCAGCTTCTGACTTTGTGCTTGCCTGCCAGCCTGCTCCGACTCTAGATTCCCTGCTGGACTTTGCTTCTGATCCTGATGCCCTGCCTGGATCTGACTCTGCACTGGTCCCTGCCCCAACTCCTGATCCTGGCCCCGTGCCTACTCAGCCTGCTGTGCCAAATAGTGCTGAAGCTACAACAGACTCGGCATCCGAGGATTGCACTGAACTAGCACTGACACCAAGAGGGACCTTGCCTTGGACTCCAAGCCAAATTATCCCTCTCATTTTATGTCTTGTATTAATGCCTATGTTTGCCATGTAGGGACTCCTGTTCTAGACTGTGCATCTGTGTTTTCTGACCAAGTACCTAGGCCAAGCCTTGTCTTGTGATGCTCATAGTCTTGGGTGGCTGACCCTAGATCCCAGTTGTTCTTTGGGATGCCCAAAGGTCACCCCCTAGGAGAGGGGGTAATATAAAGGGGGGAAAGAACCAGACCTGGTTTTGAAGCAGAGACTGCCATACTGAAGGGCTTGGGCTCGGCCTATGATCCACATAGGCCGACCATCTTTTTATTTGCACCAAGCAAGCTGAGACCCGGAGCCCTTCCCCTGAGGACTTGGATTGGTCTTCATGGGATCACCGGGGTTCTCCCAGTGTTCCTGGCAACTTAAGGGCTTGAGAGCCATACTCTGTGCTGTGAATCCCAGGTCAAGCAGATCCATAGCATCGTCTGAACCTTGAGTACCTACGAAGTAATCCTGTTTGAACCTGAAGCTAACTAGACTATTCTGATTCGGATTGGACTGCACCATTACTTCACTGCTATATACTATGGTCAAGTTAATGAAGGTGAAGAGAACCTGTTACATGAGAAGATTCCTGTGTTGCCTTTGATACGCGTCTTCTACCTTGCAAAGCCCTAGTCTGACACTTATCAGTCAGATAAGTTGGAGAAGGGCACATAGGTCTAGAGCCACTAAGCTGCATTTTTTTTTTTTTTTGCAGGAGGGGGTCCGACTATCGTGGGGGGTGGTGGTGTTGCTGTGGTAGTGGGGTCCCCTCATCTGAAACAATATTGTGGATCTATGGCGCATGCTTTTGTCTTGCAGCCAAACACCACGGAGCAAGCGGATGCAGCTTGCGGCCCTTTAGGTGCGACGGCAGCCCCGACCTCCAGGAACCGCCATCGCCTTAAAGGGCCGGCTGTGTAAGAAGTTGCCTGCAGGAAGAACCCAGTTGAGTAGGAGTCAGGGCTGAACCCTGCCTCAACCCGGGGCCACCACTTCTCAAAATAAAAAAGAAAATTGCCCATTCGCAAGCAGCGACAGCCCCACCACTGTCCTAAAGGTTAAAATAAAGTGATCTCCCATCCCTCAATAGTAAAATAAGCTCACTGGGCACCACCTCCCTCCCAGAGGTATCAGGAAAAATCATTGGGGTTCAGTGGGAGCAACCCCTGCCCCCCAAATGTATGTAAAAACCTCATGGGGATTTAGAGACCCCCCCAAACCAACCCCCTGCCCCTACAAGTTCCCCCAACCCCCTCCTGCACCCCCAAATCTTAAAGATTAGAAGAAGGTCTTGCATCCCAGTTGACATCATTTTTCAAAATGGCACTGACCTGACCTTGCCTTTTGGGGGGCTCTCTGAACCCCAATGACGTTTTTACATACATTGGAGTTCTCCTCCATTGAACCCCAATGATTTTCGCTGATACCTTGGGTGGGGGGGGGGTGCTCCAGGGGCACTATACTCCAACTATTGGGGTGGGGGGTCACCCTGAACCCCCAATGCATTTTATTTTAACCTTTTGGGGGAGTCAGTCGCTGCACATGGACTGCTAACTTTTTTATATTTTGCGGAGTCAGGGATACCTGAAGTTCCAGTCCCAGGTTAAGCTGGGGGTCATTCCTGACCCCCAGCTCAACTGTTACTTTTTGCTGCGGCATTGTTTTCAGCATTTGCAGAGCCCTTTAAATGTAACGCGGGAGTCTTGCTACCCACGTTAGGGTTAAATTTATCGATTTTTGAAAAGGTGTTATTATTCTATAACAGCTGACCACTTTCTCGGTCGGTTGCGATAAAATATTAGCATGAAACTGCCTATTAATGACCTTTGTTGCTTGCATTTGCATTATTTATGGATGCAAATCACATGCAGGTCATTGTAATACGGGAGGGAACCTGAGCAAGGCCATGCAAATTATCACGCTTATTTGCAATATCACCACGATAGGGTTTTTTCTCATGATATATGCTGTTTAGAAGGCTAGAGCACTACTGCAACTTGACTCGTCACCCAGTTAGCTGGACAATCTGAATATTGAGCCTGTGAAACGGCATATAATTTGTAGATTTCCAAACTTTGGACATCTTCTAGAGACTATCAGAAATATTATTTATTTATTTATTTATTTAACATTTTTCTATACCGACATTCGCACGAGACATCACATCGGTTTCCAGACAACAGCAAAATCAGCCAACAGGGCTTTACATTGTAACTGATATTTTAACTGGGGGGGAGGAGGGGGAAGGGGCAGGGCAGTAACTTGGAGCTAATGAGTATGCTGGGAACAGGGGAGGGGAGTACAGGGTTAATTTACAAAAAGCAGGAGTAATGTACATGCTATATACAATCTATTATGTACGTTCTATATACAAGACGAGGGAGTGGGGGGAGGGTAGGTTAAGGAGGGAAGAGGAAGGATGGGGGCTTCTCGTCTCAGTAAAGAAATCACATCATTGTGTGATGATCTGCATCTCTTATTTTTTCTCTATTTTCCCTATGTATACCCTTCCCAACATGCCTGGGCAACGATGGAACCCTCACCAGCCTTATGAAACCTAAGTAACCCTCAGGGCCATCCTTTGAGCAGCAGTGGTTGCCAGGGTAGTGGCAGCCAGCTGCTGGAATGTGCCAATTCTGGGGTACCTGCCAGCTCTGCAGCCCTGTGGAACAGGTGACCCGCCTCACTGTACGTAATGTTGCAGCTGAGACATAGGGGGTGGGGGCTTGACTTTTACACCTCATATTTTAAGCCCTAATGGCACACAAAACAGAGAACATGATGGCAGATAAGGATCTCCAAGGCCTATCTACTCTGCCCATTCCTGAAGCAAGACTACAGAGCTTAACCCGATCTCGGGACGTCTTCTCGTATCTTGAGCTTGTCCCAGGCTTCCTTGAACTCTTCCTACCTTTACCATCACCATTGGGAGGCCGTTTCCATGCATCCACCACTCTTTCTGTGAAGAAATATTGTCCACTGTTAATCCTTAATCTTTCAGTTTTGACTCCTTGTCCTAAAAGATCATTTAACCTGAAGAATGCCTGTTCTTTTGTATTTCTAATCTTTGAAGTATCCTTGACTGTCTCTGTCATATCCTCCTGTCTGTCTAGACTCTAGAGTGTATGGTACTTCCGTTCTCAGGGCTTCATTTAGTAAAAAAGGAAAAAAAAAGGTGAAATAATCCCTCTGCGGAATCCTTTAGCAGTTCCTATTTTCACTCCTCAGTCGTCCGCATTGCATTGCAAGAGTCTGTCAGATAAGTCAGAGTGAAATAATTAATGATTATGCTAAACGGAACAAACTCGGTGAACTCTGCAGTTTTTCAATTCTGTTTTTAATTCAGATCTTGAGGGTGGTTGGTTAAGTTTTTATGAGTAAAGCCCTGCATTTTCATTAGAAAAGCTGCACTTGAAAAAAAAAAAAAAAGAGAAAAGAGCCAGGGGCCAGATGAACTGAAGGGTTTTTGCCATTGTGAGTCTATGGGAAATTTGGGGGAATGTGTTTCTTTATTTTGGTTTTTTTCGGCCAGATCCATGTTCTACCTGAATCTTTTCCCCATCTGTAAACAACTCATGTCTGCTTATCTCCTGGCAGCTTAACTTGTAGGGCAGAGGCAAAGCCGAAAAGCCAGAGAACCCCCCTGCTATCCCTGGAGAAATGTGACAAATGCTCCCCTAGGCCAGGAGGCCGAGAGTAGCACCTTGAGGTCTCGTCCTCCGGGGCTTACTCTCGAACCTGGAAATGTAAGGCACTGACCACAGGGCCGGGCCCGGAATCATTCATTATTTAAAAAAAAAAAAACCCAAAATGGAAAGTGAATATTGTATTCTCCTCTTGTCATGCTGGAACAGAAGGGCATTTCCACAGATGCCACCCACTAACGGGCCGATTCAGTAAAGTCCGCGGGAGAGTGGGCGAACGCTCTCCCGGCGCGCGCACAGGCCACTCGGCAGGTTGGACGCGCATTTTCGGCCCCTTACTGAATAAGGGGTAAGGGAAAACGCGCGTCGAATGGCGGGTTAACAGTGCGCTCCGTCGGAGCCCACTGTACTGTATCGGCCTGTTAGGGATGACAAAGCAAATAGGCCTCGTCGGCAACGGTACAGCCGAGTCCAGAATGACATCTTACACCAAAAGCACGCCGCGGGCCTAAAAAGACGATTGCAACACCCACAGCCGAGGTGGCTCGGTTTGAAGCCGGAATACGTTTGATACTGGTAAAACAAAACCAACGTAAACCGGGAAGACGAGAAACTCGCACGCGTTCCAGCACCGGGGACCTCCGGTTCCCGATGATTTCTTAGTGACAGACTTTCTGAGAGAGATTGAGAGTTGGGCAAAAACACAATACTGGAATCTTGCAGTAAATAAGCATTAAAAATCTGGTCGAATAAATTAGCCCATTACTTTACTCTCTGAGATGAAATATTTTAATATTGATATTATTCCAAAAAAGTGATCTATCCAGAAGGCTTCCTTTTTCCTTTGGTTAGCAGGGACTGAAAAGTTCACGTTCACTTAAGGTGCAGAGCTGAACCTTCCCATGTCAGGACCCGATTTTAGGGAAAATGCTAATGCATTAACTATGAAGGGTTCCCTTATTGTCAGCAGCCCTCCTTGATTCTGTAAATTGACAATAAGCCACTGGCACTCACAAAGGTGCCTTGAAGCAGCTTACGGATAATTAGCAAGGCATGTCGAGACAGATTCATGAAAAAACCCATTGTGACAGATCCGCAAAATAATGAAACTATTAATAGTTAATGATGCATGTGAAGAAGGGCTTAGTGCTTAACTTCTGCCTCTTTAAGAGCAAATGTGTAATTCTTTATTGCTTTTTAACGTCTGCTGGTCAAGCCTCCCACTTAACTTCCCACTCTTTACCTGTTGTTGGCCAAAGCTAAGACCCTGAAAACAGGGCTTGATGCTTTCTTTTCCCTGTCGGGAGCGCTGGAATATTAAGAGCAGGAGCACTCAAACTTCAGACCTCTGGACGGACTATGTAAAGAGCATTGTTTTATGAACCTTGGCCTAGCATCTGCAGGCCGGTCTTTTAGGCTGTTTTGGTCAATTAAAGCAGCGGTACTAGTTAGATATTTTTTAACACATCAACTTGCCTACTATTTTTCATGACTTACTTACTCTCGGGCCGATAGAGTACAGTGCGCTCTGGTTAGCGCACTCTTAGCCCGGGTTTGGCGGCGCGTTTTTGACGCACTATCTTTACCCCTTATCCAGTTAGTGGTAATAGTGCATCGAAAACGCACGGCCAACCCCCCCAAAACTAATAGCGCCCACAACATGTAAATGCATGTTGTGGGCGCTATTAGTTATTCCCGCGCGATCCAGAAAGCAAAATGTGCAGCCAAGCCGCACATTTTACTTTCAAAAATTAACGCCTGCCCAAAGGCTGGCGTTAATTTCTGCCGGCGCCAGGGAAGTGCACAGAAAAGCAGAAAAAAACTGCTTTTCTGCACACCCTCCGACTTAATATCATAGCGATATTAAGTCGGAAGCCCCAAAATTTAAAAAAAAATGTAAAATTAAAAAAATATATATTTAAAATCTGCCCGCGGGTCGGAAGATGGATGCTCAATTATGCCGGCGACCGGTTTCCGAACCTGTGGCTGTCAGAGGGCTCGAGAACCAATGCCGGCAAAATTTAGCGTCTGATGTCAAACCCGCTGACAGCCGCCGCTCCTGTCAAAAAGGAGGCGCTAGGGACGCGCTCTTTTTACCGTGGGCCCTCATTTGCATACTAAATCGTGGGCACAGGAGAGCGGCCTGTGCGCGCGTCGGGAGAGCGGGCACTCGCCTCGGAGCGCCGGCTCTCTCCCGCAGGTTTTACCGTATCGGCCTGTCTGTGGGTCTAATCCTTAGGTCACCTTTCTACAAATACGTGTTCATTATTATTATCCCCTCCCCCACCCCCCACTGTTTTCAAATAACAGGGTAGGTGCCTTTTTGCTATGGCTCCATCCCCAGTTTTTTTTTTAAAGATCTCCCACCTGAAGTTGACTTGCTGCCCGCTTGCGCTGCATTCGTGCTTTAAGTACACGCACACGCAATCCCCCCCAACCCCTACCCCTGTGTGTATATATATATATATCGATGCGGATACAGGTCTGATATTGCGCAAATGCAGCAGGTTCTTTATTGCTGGGCGAGCAGAGCCAGCTTTAGAAAACATCCAGCCACACGCACTCCTGCGAGAAGAAATATAAATAAGAACCATGAGAGGAAGAACTCCATGAACTTGATTAAGTGCCAACTGAATCACCTAAAACTGCTTTGCTGCTAATGCTGCTTTACAGTAATCGCACCTCTTAGAGCAGTTACAGATGTGTTCAAATGTCTCTCCTCGTGAACAGAAGAAACCCCGTGTTTCTCTTCTCTGTGTTCTTGTTTTGGTTTGTTTTTTTCAGTTTGTTTTACATCGGAGAGTGTTTCTCCGGGCTCTGGCACTGCCAGGCTTCTTCTATGGTTTCGGCTCAGCACGTTTGGAATTCCCTTCCTGTCCTTGCCAGCTCCCCCAATTAGGAAATCAGATTCTGCGATGCCAAAATGGCAGATCCTAGCTACAAATCTGAAAAAATATGAGACAGGATTGCTGAAACTCCAGGCCACATAGACACCAATCTACTTGGTTTTCAGGATATCCCTGTTGCATGTATATGAGACAGATTTGCATAAAATTGAAGCAGGGTGCATGCAAATCTACTTCATGTACATGCATTAGGCATATCCTGAAAAGCCAAGTGGAGTGGTGTCCACAGGGACTGGAGGTTGCCGACCCCTGATGTGAGATGTGTAGTGGCAGCTATCTTGAAAGCAGATCCTAACAAGCGGTAGCAAAATACATTTACTACAAGTTCTGGGAATGAGCAGAATATAGGAATTGACTAGATATTCAATTACCAGAAGGGCAAACGCTTACTGTATACTTCACTCAAATGTGCGAGTGTGAAGTGTTATTGTCCTAAGCTATGGCGGTGCTGATAATGTCTGAAACACCAAATGTAATTCTTTCGGGGTTTTTTTTTCTCATTGTTTATATAATTAAAGCAGAAGTTTACGTTGCTACAAAATGCTTCCACGCACGCTGACCTCTTTGGATGGCTGTGCACAGAGCTGCAATGAGGATGACAGGAAGATCCCATTAATGCTGGACCATCCCCGTTCTCTCCATTGTTTAATTGTTTTAATTCAGCAGCTGCTTGGTTGAACGAGGAGCTGAAGCAGCATTTCCATCAGGCCCACTCAAAGTAAATGGAATTGAAATGTTTTTTGTTTTTTTTTTCCCCACAGCTGTAATAGTACCAACGTGCGGTCAAGCCCCGTGGAAAGCTTAGGGGGTAGAAAAAGGTCGGAGAGAGTTCGGTTTCCGGAATGGGAGAGTGCGGAAGGATATCTTCCTTGGTAAAATGGATTTCTAATCTGCTTTCCTCCTTTGCGTATTTCCATTCTCCCTTCAAGTAGCTCATATCCTGGGGAGAATGCAGCTCTAATAAAAATGACCAAAAGAAACTGTGGTGAGCCACTGAGCCTGCAGAACTGATCACGGGTCAGAGCGGGGTGGCTTTCATCACAGGTCCACAGGAAGGCTTCATGATTTAAACACAAATAGTAATGCTGTAAAGTTTCCCGCTTTTGTGGTTACTGGTTGATCAAATACACATTTATATTTCTTTCTAAGCCCATGCAGATGGAAATATCTATCCATCTTTTTTGACTAGCTCAGGGCTGGCAAACTTCGAGTGCCACAAACAGGCCAGGTTTTCAGGACATCAACGAGGAATATGCCAAATCTATCTCATGCATATTCATGGTGGATATCCTCGAGGGCCTGTTTGTGGCCCTTGAGGACTGGAGCTCGCCATCCCTAAGATTAGCTGATAGTAGGTGCAGGTCATAATGTGAATGGCCAAAGTCGCCGTTTTGATCCAGGATTTAGCAGTCAAGCAGGCAGTCTTCTGCCAGCCTGGGGGGGTGAGTACTATGGGGTAGGAGTGGCCCGCAGGTGGTTCCGGAGTGGGGTGGGAGGCTCCATAAGGGGGGGGTGGTGTATTGGGACCCTTACTTTTCAATATATTTATAAATGATCTGGAAAGAAATGCGACGAGTGAGGTAATCAAATTTGCAGATGACACAAAATTGTTCAGAGTAGTTAAATCACAAGCAGATTGTGATAAATTGCAGGAAGACCTTGTGAGACTGGAAAATTGGGCATCCAAATGGCAGATGAAATTTAATGTGGATAAGTGCAAGGTGATGCATATAGGGAAAAATAACCCATGCTATAATTACACGATGTTAGGTTCCATATTAGGTGCTACAACCCAAGAAAGAGATCTAGGTGTCATAGTGGATAACACATTGAAATTGTCGGCTCAGTGTGCTGCAGCAGTCAAAAAAGCAAACAGAATGTTGGGAATTATTAGGAAGGGAATGGTGAACAAAACGGAAAATGTCATAATGCCTCTGTATCGCTCCATGGTGAGACCGCACCTTGAATACTGTGTACAATTCTGGTCGCCGCATCTCAAAAAAGATATAATTGCGATGGAGAAGGTACAGAGAAGGGCTACCAAAATGATAAGGGGAATGGAACAACTCCCCTATGAGGAAAGACTAAAGAGGTTAGGGCTGTTGAGCCTGGAGAAGAGACGACTGAGGGGGATATGATAGAGGTGTTTAAAATCATGAGAGGTCTAGAACGGGTAGATGTGAATCAGTTATTTACTCCTTCGGATAGTAGAAAGATTAAGGGGCACTCCATGAAGTTAGCATGGGGCACATTTAAAACTAATCGGAGAAAGTTCTTTTTCACTCAATGCACAATTAAACTCTGGAATTTGTTGCCAGAGGATGTGGTTAGTGCAGTTAGTGTAGCTGGGTTTAAAAAAGGATTGGATAAGTTCTTGGAGGAGAAGTCCATTACCTGCTATTAAGTTCACTTAGAGAATAGCCACTGCCATTAGCAATGGTTACATGGAATAGACTTAGTGTTTGGGTACTTGCCAGGTTCTTGTGGCCTGGATTGGCCACTGTTGGAAACAGGATGCTGGGCTTGATGGACCCTTGGTCTGACCCAGTACGGCGTGTTCTTATGTTCTTATGATGTCCTGGTAGGAGTTGGGGGGGGGGGGTGGTGTTACTGCTGGAGAGGGGAAAGGGTGATTGCCTGCTAGGAGAGAGTGATCATTTTTAAGGGGCCGGAAGACAGCGTCCTCCCCTTTGTTAAATGACAGCATGCCCGTTGGTAAACCGACCTGCGCAACATGCTCGCAGTAAATGTATTGTACCTTGGTAAACACTGCCGTAATGACTAATGAGCTTATTTCCATGCGATTTATCTATTTAGCAAAGGCGGCCACGCTTAAATTAATGCACCCAAGTTCTAATCTCTATATATGGCTCTGTTAGCAGGGGATTACCATGTGTGGTAGCCCATTATTACATAGCAATATTTTTGCCCTACGTGTCATGATTATATCTCCCCCCACTTCAGGCCTGCGTGTGTTTCTATTTCTCTGTTTAGCTGTGGAAGCTATAAAAATAAGGCGAGACACTGAAAAATTCCCCCCACTCTGGTGCACTTTACCCACCCCACCTAATCACCCCATCCTCCTCTTTCATCCCAGCAGCTTGGCACCATCCCAGCCGCAAACCTTTTCCCAGGAGGGTAAGTGTTAGAGCCCAGCCGGCGCCCTGTCAGTCATCTGCAGATCTACCACCATGGCCCACTCCTGCTCCAGGCTGAACCACACATTTCCAAATAGAGCTCCACGTTCAGCAGATACCCTTCCAGATTATTTGCCTGCTTGCAACCATATTTTTTTTTTATCCGGAGTGCAGATTTTTAATAGCCAGCCACAGCGGTCCCACAGAAACTTGGCTTCTTTGCAGGTTCTGGCAGCTTCTACTGGGCCGACATCAGAATTAGCCAAAGATGTAAGGAACGGCACAGTCCCGAGAGCTCATGCAGCGTAGCATCTTCAAATAACCTTATATGTGTATTGACAATGTTTATTTACATTTATTAATCGTGACTCTGATTGGGGATCTGCTCCGGCCTTGTGACGACTCCTAGACGGGTATGAGATGGAGTTAGGGGCCTGGCCACAAGCTCAGGGAAGCTTTGTAAAATTTAGAAGTCACTTTTTTTTTTTTGACACGGTGCGGCCCTGACCTGACCTGATAGTTTTCTCTTTCCTTTGTTTCTCATTTAAAATGAAACAAACAAGAGATGAAACAGGAAAGAACGAAAAGAAAAAGAAAATCAGTGCACGCATATAGCCATTGATAAGAGCATATCGGGGCCTGTTTTCTAAGGGGGTAATTTTCAAACAAGCCACTTAGATAAGGCAACAAAAACGTGCATAAGTTACATCGGTTTTCAAAGCTGACCTGATAAGTCCACTTTTGAAAATTATCCCACCAAATTTACCGGTGCACAATTACACCCACTACTATGTGTATTGGGACATTCTCGGGAAAATGTCTGCACATGGGGGGTCATTTTCAAAATAATTTACACGCTTAAAACGGTTTTATGCACCTAAATGCACTTTTGAAAATTTCTAGGCTATTTGCTACTTTTGTGCAGGTAAATCCCTTTGAAGATGATCCCCCTTCTTTTGAAAATCCGTTAAGTATGCACTTTAAGCCCAAACTTCCTAACACCATTCCTAGGAGCGCCTCTTCTCAGTCTGGGTAAACTCACATGTGAGCAGAACACACGCGCATAGCGTTACCTGCACTTTGAACGATCACTTTTGTGAAAAGCCGTTTTTTTTCTGGCTATAACACTATTTTACTGATAGAAATGCTTCTGAAAATTACCTGGGACAGCGGGCCATGCACTAAGGGCCGGATTTTATAACATGCGCGCAGGCGTAGATTTGTGCGCGCAACCCGGCGCGCACAAATCTACGCCCAATTTTATAACATATGCTATAAAATCCAGGGTCGGTGCGCACAGGGGGGATGCACAATTGAGTAACTTGCGCGCGCTGAGTCGAGCAGCCTTCCTCCGTTCCCTCCGAGGCCGCTCCGAAATCGGAGCGGCCTCGGAGGGAACTTTCCTTCCGCCCCCTCCCCCCCCCCGCACCTTCCCCTCCCTTCCCCTATCTAACCCGCCCCCCCAGCCCTAACTAAACCCCCCCCCCAAACCTTTGTCGAAGAAGTTACGCCTGCCTCCGGGCAGGCGTGACTTGTGCGCGCCGGCTCTCCATCCCCCGGCCCGGTGGCTGTTCCGGAGGCCTCGGTCCCGCCCCCGGAATGTGCCCCCGGGCCGGTGCCCCGCCCACGGCCCCGCCCCTGGAATGCTCATTTTTTTCAAGCCCCGGGACTTGCGCGCGTCCCGGGGCTTGCGGGCGTCGCCGAGCCTATGCAAGACAGGCTCGGCGCGCGCAGGGGGAGGCAGGGGGAGGTTTTCGGGGCTTGCGCGCGTGTCTTACGTACGCAACCCTTTGAAAATCGACCCCTAAGGCCCCTTGAAGACCCAGAGCCAAACTTTCAAACGTATTTATGTTCCTGGCTTTGCGCGCATAAGTGACGGCGCTACGATTTATCCTAGCATTTTATAGACTGTGTGGTGGGACCTGCGCAGTTTATAAAATACCAGGCAGTTCTGCTCCGAAAGAAGACACAAATATCTCCAATACAAGAAAGCACTCGCTCCCTTTACCAGTTTTATGAACGTAAGTGAGGTCCATATTCAGATGGATAACTCCAAGGTTGTCCTTCCGAATGGCACAACTGGCATATTCAGCCACTTATCGGGCTCTGTTTCATCCTGGTGAAAAGGGGGCGTTAGTGCGGTGTACAGGGGCGGAGCTGAGTTATCCGGCTGCCGTAGACGCATATCACCTATATCCGGCCAAATTAGACGGGTAACTTTAATCAGAAGTAGATCTAAAGTTATCCAGCCTTGCTGGTTACCCAGATATCTTCAAAAGACATCCAGATAAGTAGCACCTTTGCAAGGAACCACCCCCCCCCCCCCCAAGAATTAAAGGGACCTATGGCCCAATTTTTTTTCTTTCCTCCCACTTAATCTTAAAGTAGCCCTCTCGGACCTTGCATCCCCCAGCCCCCATATCTTTAAATATGACAAAGCCGCCGTGGCCCCCCCCCCCCCCCCCCTGGACAAACCCCTTCTTTAGAGGTCAGGCCCTTCCCTCCCATGCAATCTGAATTAACACCCCCCCAACCTTCCTCCTACTTCCTGGGGGAAGATCCCTGCCAGGAGCGGGGTCAGCATAGTTTCTCTCAAAGCTGTGCCTAAAGCCACCACCAAGCCACTGCAGATGATACAGAACGCCGCGGCGAGACTACTGACCAACACCAACCGTGGAGACCACATCTCACCCATCCTCAGGAACCTACACTGGCCTGCCGTCCTGCTGCGCCATCTCCTGCTCTTTCTAGATGTGCGCCTGCGTCCCCGACTTCCTGCCATTTAAAGGGCGCGCGCCGGGATAAGCTCGTGGTGCCCTGAGATGATGTCAGCAAGCTTGCACTACTTAAGGGCTTCCTTGACTTCCCTGCCTTGCCTCAGCATCAGGTACATAAGAAGATGCCATACTGGGTCAGAGCAAGGGTCCATCAAGCCCCAGCATCCTGTTTCCAACAGAGGCCAATCCAGGCCACAAGTACCTGCCAAGTACCCAGATATTAGACAGATCACAAGCTGCTACTGCTTATGAATTATCATCATAGCAGTTTATGGATTTATTTTCAAGGAACTTACCAAACTTTTTTTTAAACCCAGTTACATTAACTGCTGTACCACATCCTCTGGCAATGAATTCCAGAGCTTAGCTATGCACTGAGCGAAAAAGAATTTTCTTCAATTTGTTTTAAATGAGCTACATGCTAACTTCATGGAGTGACCCCTGGTCCTTCTATTATCTGAGATAGTAAATAACCAATTCACTCTACTCGTTCAAGACCTCTCATGATCTTAAAGACCTCTATCATATCCCCCCTCAGCTGTCTCGAACAGGCCTAACCTTTCCTCATAGGGGAGCTGTTCCATCCCCTTTATCATTTTGGTTGCCCTTCTCTGTACCTTCTCCATCGCAATTATATCTTTTTTGAGATGCAGCGACCAGAATTGTACACAGTATTCCAGGTGCGATCTCACCATGGAGCGATACAGAGGCATTATGACATTTTCTGTTTTATTAACCATTCCCTTCCTAATAATTCCCAACATTCTGTTTGCTTTTTTGACTGCTGCAGCACTCTGAGCTGACAATTTTTAAGTATTATCCACTATGATGCCTAGATCTTTTTCCTGGGTGGTAGTTCCTAGGGATGTGCAGAGGGTCCGCATATGTTACATTCCGTATTCATATTCGTCGGGGGGCAGATACGTTGCATTCGGAAAGGGGGGCCCCCGATCCGTTCATGCATTCCATTCTTATTCGTTTCCCGGCTAAAATGTAATTAACTACAACCCCCCACCCTCCTGACCTCCCCAAGACTTGCCAAAAGTCCCTGGTGGTCCAGCATGGGTCCAGGAGCGATCTCCTGCACTCGGGCCGTCGGCTGCCAGTAATCAAAATGGTGCCAATAGCCTTTGCCCTTACTATATCACAAGGGCTACCGGTGCCATTGGTCGGCCCCTGTCACATGGTAGGAGCACAAGATGGCACCGGCCGTCCATTGCTTCTACCATGTGACAGGGGCCAACCGGTAGCCCCTGTGACATAGTAAGGGCAAAGGCTATTTTTTAAGTGTGAAAGTGACACCTGCCTATAAATTAAAGGATGAGCTAGGGGTGGGTGGGAGAGGGATGAGAGGGTTGGGAAATATAAACACACAAACTTCTTTTTGTTGCCAGGCATTCTGACTACCTATTTAAAATAAAATACACAAACTTCAGTTTGTTGCCTGACTTTCTGACTACCTATTTAAAATAAAACACACAAACATACTAAATAATATACCCCAATAATTTACTTCGCCCCAAAATTTCTCCAAGCAGTTTTACTGATTCTTTCCAGTCACCAGCAAGGTGATCCTCTCTTTTCAATGCTGCCACTGGTCCTGCTACTTCAAGTAGTGTGAGTTGCCAGCGTCCTTTGTCATCTCTCCAGCCTGCCCTGCCTCATCTGTCCTGCCTACTCCACCTCATTCAGCCTTGCCTCTTCTCTCCAGCCTGCTCTTCAGCATTTCCATGTCTCTCTGCCCAGCCTCATCATATCTATTCTCCCCATCTGCCTGTCAGTTCTTCCTTATCATCATCCCTATCTCCTCCTCATCTTCCTTCGGATTGACCACTGGTTTTGATCCCTTGTCTGGATCGACTACTCTGATTGCCGCCTGCCTCTGACCTCTTGCCTGGACTCTGACCCTTGCTTGGCCCTGGATCTTCGCCTATGCCATATCTCAAGAGACCATTGCCTAAGTCTTGCTGGCTCCTGGAATCCAAGGGCTCAATCTGTGGGGAAAGTGGCTGGTATAGGTGAATCCCTATACCAGTCTCTTGCCAATCAGCCTCCCCCAGCTGTTGCTGAGGGCCTACAGGGTTCGCCCCCATAGGCTGTGCCAACCTCTTCACAGCCACAGGGGTTCACAATAAGGTCAGATAGAAAATGCCCTGGAAGGTGAGATAGAGAATGTCCTGGAAAGTTGAAATGTTCTCCTACTGGTTTCTGAATGTTGCCATTTTTGGCATCTGTCTTTGAAAGGCCATGCCTCAATAAATTGGTTAGTCCATAAGGTGTCACCTGCCTCTTGTCATTTTTGCTACACCAGACTAACATGGCTATCACTCTGTAGATCTTTGGCAGATACTGGCACACTCAATGAATTATGCTCAAAGGCCAGTAGAACAGGCACAGTACAGATGTAACGGCATCTGACTCAAGCCGGGATGCTGCTCCTGAAACAAATCCAGCGATGGAGACAGCCTTCAACTCAGCAGCAGCTTTGGGCTGAATAAAGTGCTCTATAGATGTTTGGGGTGATGCAATTGAAAATAGGAGGGGCAAGGGAGGGTGGAGAGTGTATCCGCATCTCCCCCCTTCCTCTTAAACATTACATTTATTTAAGCAAAGCTGAAGGAAATAAAACCCAGAAGATAAGTCGCAGTCGTTCAGACTGGCAGAAGGACTTGTGCTCATTCAAGCGCCATCTTGGATGAGGTGGAGTGACCTCAATTTTAGCAACGGTAGCTGATGAATTTTCCCTGCAAGCAGAACGCATCCTAGCATTACCCTCTGCCATCTACTGAACACAAGTGATGAATCAGTGTTCTCTGGCTAGCTGGGAAGTGTGAAACTTGCACAGTTTATCATCCAACACCATTTGCCGCTATTAGCCGGACGTTCCTTAGCCTTTTAACAGCAGAGGCAGACATGAGGCGGGCTTGTCTCACATTAATAAAACCGCTGTGGCAGAAAACAAGCTCTCCACCGTTGAGTGAAAACATTTCACACACGTTCCTTCCCTTCATTAATACAAAAAAATGTTACATCCTCTGTACCATTTAGCTTGCCTGGGGAGACACAGTGGGATGGCTGGATCATTCTGCTTCATTCCCTGTCATGTTCAGCTAAACTAAGCTTGTGTAAACAGGCTGTTTGCTTTTTTTTTTTTGTTTGTTTGTTTGTTCATTATTGGTAGTTACAGAATTACTGGTGTATTAAAAAGGATTAATGGCTTTGTGATCAGAACCTGTACTGACTCAAAAGTGAATGCATCTGTTTATATTGGCTTGATAGATGCTGAAACAAGAAAATGTAATATTATAACACAAGTGGATCTCGAGAAGCATCTTGGGTGAAGATAGGGGGAAGGAGGGAGATGGTTGGAGGAAGCAGTGACAGAGTCTCACGTTCAGCACCTACCATGAATTTTAGGCCGGGGGGGTGGGAAGGAATTTTGAGTTGGAGATGGGAAGGGGAGCAGAAGGGTCTTAAGATTGGGTGCACGTGGCTGCATGCTGGTGCCTTCAATATACTGTTTAAATTGGGAATCTTGCAGTTCATGCCAAAGACAAGATAGTCGTCCATAACCTTTACCTTGTTATCTGCATGATCCATGTAATCATGTTATTTATTATTTCACCTGTCTTTGCTTGTTCCTGGAGTCTGCAAATTGGGTTTTTCCAGCACATAACACAGCTGTATGAATCAGAGATGCACTGAGCGTGGTTCGGTGCATTCATTTTTCAAGATGCTTAGCCAAGAAATGGAGTGCACCACGGAGCCTCATAGGTAATTAATGGGGGGAGGGGAGGCTGCATATAAACATTTTCAGTTCAGTTTGTTTTTTTCCGGTCAGATTTTCTGTTTCATTTGTTTCATTCAGTTTGGATCAGAAGCTTATTTGTTTCCATTAAAGTCAATAGGGGAAAGCAACGCATCCTATTTTTTGACTACAACACGGGGGTTTTCCCCATTCAAGTTATATGAAACTTGCTGGCAGGCGGCAGCAGAAAAGGCAACAGCACCCTAAGACGCCAAGAGAGTGGTAGGAGCACCCCACGGCACCATGTAATGGGCAAAATGGTACCAATAGTGCCATGAACACCGAAAAGCACTGTGAAATAGGCAAAGCAGTACCAACAGCAGCATGAAGACCCCTGGGGCACTGTGAGGGGGGAAAAGCAGTACAAATGTTTCCCCCCGACTGCTTGCTACGGAGCTGCTGCTAACGCTATCCTGTTAGCTTCTTTGGCCACCAGCCCCAGGGAGTCCCTTCCTGCCGGGTGCAATAAGTGGGCAAAGCATTGGCTCCCCTGTTAACCCCCTATTGCCCGATGCCCATTACCCTGGTCACGTTGTTACCACTATTTGGAACAAAATATCAGGATGGCGCATATGTTTCTGGTCCAGCCACCAACCCTCTGCTCTCCCCCCTTATCACCAGGAAGATATGGGCTGAGGCCTGGCTCTGGTCCATCACCCATAGCCCACGTTCATCCTGCTGGTGCTCCTCAGCCAGAGCTGCTACCTGTTACTGCCTTGTCTGGCTCTCACCAGGGTGCCATCACAGAGATGTGGGTGCACGTAGCATTCTGGCTGGTCCAGATGTTGCTGGTGACATGGATGCCACTCTCCTTTACCAGCGCGCAGGGTAAGGGATCACACGTCTACTCAGTGTTGTCCTGGAGGGGAAGTTGCCACTTGAGGGTAACATCTGCAGCAGACAAACAAATCCCGCATTCTTAAACCATCTGCAAGGGAAATCGTGTCTCCAGTTCTGCCTGCCTCTTGCTTTCAGGTTCGTGACGTGGAACATCATCCCCGTGCGCTCCATGGTGGCTTCCTGCTGACGTGGAGGTGGGGGGTCTGCTGGCTCGCTGCCTCTCTGGGGGATGGGGCTGGTGGGGGCCAGCTCGGGAAGTGGGACTTTTCTTTTGCTTTTCTGCTCCTGCTGATGCTCGGAGTGGAGGAAGGAGTTCCGGGACTAGAACTGGCCTCGCCTGAGGCCGACGGGCGTTGATTTGCAAATGATGGAGCAAACACTGTTTCGTAAGATGACCCAGTACCTTCCCTCTATGCGTGGTCTTTGGCAGTGAATGCGTTCTGCAAAACGCTGATTCTCCATTTCACTTATTTAATTTAATTTATTAAATGCAGTTATCCACCAATCATTCAAATATCGCGGTGAATTAAATTTAAAAGCAATTTAATACAAAACTAAGCATAACAAACCATCCCAAATAATAAAGACATACATTCATGAGCAATACCCATACATAACGATCATAATTGTGAAATGCCTCCACACCTCTGATGTCTTGCGGGATCTGCTCTCTCGATCCTTGTGTACTGCTGCTGGGTCAGTGGTTGTCCAGCAGGTGAAAGGCCAGGGGCATCTCTCAAGCTCCTGACGACGACGGGGGGGGGGGGGTGATCTGGGAAGAGGCAGGCTCGCTTACTGCCTCTGTGGTTATGCTGTTTGCCTGCTGACCCTCCCCGGATATCACACTACTATGTGTGTAACAAGGTGCTCCGAACCCTCCTTGGCTTGCAGATTTTCCATATCCCCTTCCTCTACTTCTTCAAATCCCTCACCTGCTTCATCCGACTCAGTGTGTGACTCATGGACGTGCTCCCACCCAGGCACTCATCGGCCGCTGCTGCAACCCTCCACCCAGTCTGCCTTCTTCTGCCCCCCCCCCCTGCACCGTATTAGCGATGGAAACAGGAGCAGGCGGCTTTTATTCTCCAGCTGGTTTCCTCCTCTTACAAAACCTCTTTCCAGCTTCACAGGAGGGCTGCTGCGTCACCACTGCCCACCTGTGCTTGCCTCGGGTCTCTCTCTGGAGGATTAGATTTCCCTCTTTGTCTCTGGATGCTGGTGACAAGATGGGAATCTATTCAAACAGATCACTAGTGAACGGGGGGCTCTTAGCGTCACAGTATTTCTATCCCCTAGTGTGGACGCACGCGGACCATTTAGTAACTTGTCACTAGCAGAGCACAGCGAGTGGACGGATGATGCTTTGCTGATTTGATGCATGTCCTGCGCCATTGGAGATGAGCTCAGTTAGGACTGGACAGGCCAAGTTTATGTTGTTTTAAGGTCAAACAAAGCCAGACGCCCTCCCAGCATGGACCTGCAACGTCCCCCTCCTGTTCCAGCCTGTGGCAGCCCTCTCCAACCCTCCTGACATGCTCTTTTCAAGGAAGATCCCGCTCCCTCCCCCCCATGATACTGCCCTGGACCCCCCCTCCCCCAAGGAGAGTCCCCATAGGCTGGATCCTCTCTTTTATGCCTCTGGCATGAGGGATTTTGAGACTTCCTGCCTGCTAAAATGGTAACACCTGCTCCAAGGCAGGTGTGACATTTTAGGTCTTAGTGTGCTGGATATGCTGCATGGTGAACGGCCTATCAAGCTGTTTCGTGCACTCCCACGAAAGCCTCCTTTGTGTGCAAGGCAGCACATCTCCACCGCCATGAGAGGAAAAAGGAGAAAAACAGCAAGAAAAGAAAGGAAACAGCAAATGAGAGAGAGACCCGAGCGGGAGCCCCGCCCCCTGATGTCATCAAGGGCAGCACCGACCGTTGAAAGGCGCCTTGCCACCAGGCGCCGCGCGCCGAAGGGGCGCGACAAAGGGGCTCTCCCCTTTGTGCACCCCTTAGTGCAATCCGTAGTGCAAGTTCTAGTTAATATCTTTGTAATTGGATGTCTCTCTTTTTGTTTAACATGCTTCCTGTTATGCCTTTTGCTCAATTGTTAAAAGTCTTGCAATTTGAACTTTGCAAACCGTTATGATGGCTTTACCAAATGATGGTATATAAAACTCAACAAATAAATAAAAAGAATTAAATTAATTTACCCACTAAGGTTCATGGACCAGACAGCATGCTAAACCTTATGCATAGGCCCCAATATCATCGAAGCGGGGCCTTTAGGAAAATGATTCATTTACTTTTACAAAGTTATAGGAAAAAAAACCCTATTATTTAAAAAAGCTGCCTGTTTTGAGGCATTGCAATTGGTTTAAATTAGGGAACATTCAAAATGTGACTGTGATTTTCTTGTTCAGTAATTACGCTTATCATTTTCTCCAGGGGCTGCTGGTTCAGGAAAAATCCTGTCGGAGGGCTTACTCAGTTTGATACCTATCTATCTATATGTGTGTATTACTAATTCCACTTGCCAACTCTTGTTTAGATTTTGTGGAGGGAAGTGGGGAATCTCACCCCGTCACTGCTTTCTCCCTCTAGTATTCCAGATGCTGCCTTTACTTGCTTATTCTGTGAAATAAGCTGGTGGACTCCGTACGAATCCAAATCCACATAGGGCCCGCTATCCTAAAAGGTTTTTCCCCATCCTGAGTCCATGGGGCAAATGCTCAGTGCATGAGCGCCATAATGTGAGAGAGAAAGCAGTCTTAAAAACCAATAAAAATGAAATAGTGTTCTGGTTTCTAGAGTGGAAAACCCAGGCTAAACCACTTGAATAAGTCGAATGCGCTTTTCAAACTGTCCAATAGGGAGTTTAGGAGAAAATGGATTTATTCCCTAAGAAACCCTCTGTTAAGCCTAAAGAGAGTGAGAATGAACTTTTACGGTGATATAGAAGGCTGCAACAGAAAGAAAAGCCTGTGAATAATGAGAGCAGGAAAGAGAAGCAGTAAACAGCGTGGAGAGGCCAGAGACTCAGTAGGAAATAGGTTTTTCTAGAAGAATAAGGGTATCGCTTTCCATTGGTAAATGCAATGCTTACTGGTAGAACAATAAATTTCTAATGTTTATAGAGGTTAGCATTATGATGCCAAGCGGTTACCCTTGCCTTTTGGTAGAATTTTCTAAGGGCCGCTTACTCTGAATCTGAAACTCGGGATCGCAGTCGCTCTACGCACCGCACGAGTCTGTCTCCTTCCTTCACAACAATATTGTAAGCAAGCAGGGACTTTGGAAGTTGTGGAAGAAAATTCGGAGCAAACAGCTCCTAGCAGTCGCCCTGGAGCGCAAGAAACATATATGGGTTTTGCCCGAACAGCAGATATCATAAAAGGAGACATTCATGAGGTATTTGGCAAAAAAGAATAGAAAAGCAAAGCAAAGAAAATATATGCCCTGACTTAAAACGCTATCTGCAGCATGCATGCAGGAGAGGAGTCAGCACAAATGCTACATTTGCCTACTGTCCTCCACCCACAGACATGCACATAAATACTGATCCACCCAAACACACACACACACACATTATATTTGCCTTCATCAGCCTTCAGACCAAATATATTACTCCTGCATGAAGCTGGCAAAATGTCAAGCTAGAGCAGTGCCACGGCTGAGATTATTTCCTATGCAAGGACTTTGCCACTCAAAAACCTTTTCTTAAACTGCTGGACGTTGTATTTATTGATCCCCTCCTCGGCCAGCGGGGTCTCCAGGTCTGGAGAGCCCTGGCTATGTTCAGCCAGGGGGAGGGGGAGTCTCCAGTGGAACGGGGGGGGGGGGGGGGGCAGGAACTCCTGCACTGCCAAACTGGGCAGAGGTTACCTAAGAAATAAAAGCAATGTCCACAGCAGTGTTGTGCGCCAAACAGACAAAGAAGATTACTTCAGAAAAACAACCACTTCAGCAGTTCAAAACAAACAGACACAACAGACAAAACAGTAGAAATAACCAGTCACAAAAAAATCACACCCACACAGTCCACTATTTCTCTAACTTATTTGCCAGAACTCCAGATTTCATAGGTTGTAATTATCTTCCTAAGGCTCTCTGTTCCCGGAAAGATGTCAGTCTTGCTCACAGCACGGACACTCACTGATGGCCCGAGAAAATCCTTCCCTCATTCTGGGGTTCAGCTTGCTGCAGGTCTCGCTCCTGAAAATACCCCCCAGAGACAGCTTCTCTTCCCGTCCCAGCACACTCCACAGGCCAGGAAACTTCGGCTGCTTATTGCTCCTTTCGTTCACTGCTTCTCACCTCAGCATAACGCCAGATCTTCCACAACTGGAGCTCCCAATCAACTCCCTTTTTTTTTTTTGCCGGTGCTCCTGGGAACCCCAGCTTCAGAAGCTTTCAACTCCCGACTCTGCAAGAGCTTCCTGGGAGGAATATTTTATACTCTCCCTTATTTGTCCCATTCCCTCTGGGGGAAGAACCCCCCCCCCCCCCCCCAATCAGGCCAGTAAGACGGAGTGGGGGAGTAGCCTAGTGGTTAGAGCAGTGGGGCTACAACCCATGGGAACCAGCGTTCAAATACCCGGCTCGCTCCTTGGGCAGCTTGCTTTACCCTCTGTTACCTCAGGTACACAAACAGATTGTAAGCCCCATGGGGATAGAGAAATACCTGCGGTGCCTGAATGTAATCCACTCTGAAGTGCCAAAATGTGGCACACAGTATATAAATCTAACTACGTAATCATACTAATTTGCCATTGTTACTACATTAATACTGATGGACACTTGCTTTTTATGTTATATCTACTTTGTAAATGTTAATGTTTTTATAAGTGCAACATTGGGATATTTGTATTAAAAAAAAAAATAATACATAAATAAATGTCACATATACACCCCTTGAACCTCCTCTGAATTTCCAGCACTAAAAGATTCCCAATGTTACCAGATATAAAAGACTCCAGAACACCGCTGAACACTGTTGGAACAGCTGTCATGTTAAGACGTAGACTCACACTAGGACACCTCTAGTGGCCAGACAAGGGCCACATGTAGCCAGTCCCCAGTTTGTTCTGTAATCCTCATCCAAGGGTGCTATGGGCTACCAAGGTGGGGGGGGACATTAACTCTTTCGTACACAATCCCAGACTCCAGCTGGATGGTGCCCACCACGCACACGAGGGCCGAAAATAGGAGCAAGGAAGCAAAAATTAACAAAAGGGTTTAGTAGCAATCGACCCAATGTCCGTCCATACAGATAAAAGGCGTACTAGAAAAATAACCACACCGAGTCCTGGGTGGTGTTCAAAATAAGCAGTTTACTTTAACTAGAAAATGAATATCCAGGCCAGAACTGAAACAATAAAGAATAGCATCAACAAGATTAAAATGATTTAAACCTTCATTTCTTTGTCCATTCCAGATCTTACAGTTTTCCTTTCTCCTGCACCACCATGCATGTTGAGGAAGCCCTCCCCTTGAAGGGTAGGGTAACTCGACTGAAGTTCCAGCATACATGGATCAAAAGTTGCAGAAAGATCCCCCAAGCTCAAAAAATATTAAACGATGTCAGATTGGTCAAAACTCGCAAACTGTTATCCAACTCTCCAAAAAACTGCAGGTCTCTTGAGTCCTCTACCCAAGAATCTCAACTTCTTCTCACTCTTGCTGTTTCTGTTCGCTTAGGCAAAAAAGATCTTTGAAGTAGCCTTTCACGACACTGGGGGGAATGCACTTCCCTCCAGACTGAATCAATCTTCTTCCAAAAATCGCTTTTCACTCAACTCCCAAAATCCCAACTGTTGACCAAGACCCTCACAGATGAAGAAAAGATCCAACAGCCAAGCTCCTTCACCTAATCCACAACTCTCCAACCCACTAAATCACTGAGCATGCTCCAGAGGAGTTTATTTTATTTATTTAACACTTTTCTATACCGACCTTCGTGAATAAATTCATTTCAAATCGGTTTACATGTAAGAAGGGGTAGAACTTAATCAACCATTTAACAAGACACGAAGTTACATATAACAAGGAGGCAGAACTTGGGGGGGGGGGGCTAAGGTAGCTGGAAACAAAGGACAGCATAACTGAATAAACTAAATAAAGAAACAAAAGCATAAACATAATGCCTAAGCTAGGCGGGGCGCCTAGAAAAATATGGAACGCTTCACGAATTTGTGTGTCAACCTTGCGCAGGGGCCATGCTAATCTTCTCTGTGTCGTTCCAATTTTAGTATGTGGGCTGCCGAAGTTTCTACCCTGCTGAAGACTTTCCTCCAAAAAGGTGGGGGTTATGGCAAGGGGAAGAATCCTGAATATCCAAAAACCCCTCCCAATATCCATTGCTGGAAAAAGTACAAATTATCATTAAAACATGTCACTGAAACCTTTTTGGCACTTTGTTAGACAAAAATGTTAACAATCAAACTTAAATGTACGTGCCACTATGTAAACTGTTGTGATGGTGCATTACTAAATGACGGTATAGAAAAGATTGAAAATAAATAAATAAATAAATAAATAAATAAATAAATAAATAAATAAATAAATAATACTTGGCAACAAATGTTAGTGACTGCAAAGCCCCATCACACAAAATGGAAAGTAACTGTGTGAGGGAGATCTGGGAAACTATAGCCCGGTGAGCCTGACTTCAGTGCTGGGAAAAATCGTGGAAAATATTATAAAGAATAAAATCACAGAACATATAGAAAGACGTGGTTTAATGGGACACAGCCAGCATGGATTTACCCAAGGGAAGTCTTGCCTCACAAATCTGCTTCACTTTTTTTAAGGGGTTAATAAACATGTGGATAAAGGTGAACCGGTAGATGTAGTGTACTTGGATTTTCAGAAGGTGTTCAATAAAGTTCCTCATGAGAGGCTTCTAGGAAAACTAAAAAGTCATGGGATAGGAGGTTATACTCTTTTGTGCATTGCAAACTGGTTAAAAGACAGGAAACAGAGAGTAGGATTAAATGGTCAGTTTTCACAGTGTAAAAAGTTAAACAGTGGAGTGTATCAGAAATCTGTACTTGGACCGGTGCTTTTCAATATATTTATAAATGATCTGAAAAGGGGAACGATGAGTGAGGTGATCAGATTTACAGATGACAAAATTATTCAGAGTAGTTAAATCACAAGCAGACTGTGATAAATTGCAGGAGGACCTTGAAAGACTGGAAGATTGGGCATCCAAATGGCAGATGAAATTTAATGTGGATAAGTGCAAGGTGTTGCATATAGGGAACAATAACCCATGCTGTAGTTACACGATGTTAGGTTCCATATTAGGAATTACCATCCAGGAAAGAGATATAGGCGTCATAGTGGATAATATATTGAAATTGTTGGCTTAGTGTGCTGTGGTAATCAACAAAAGCAAACAGGCATTATTAGGAAGGGAATGGCAAATAAAATGGTGGATGTCATAATGCCTCTATATCGCTGCATGGTGAGACCGCACCTTGAATACTGTTCAATTCTGGTCGCCACATCTCAAAAAAATATATAGTTGCACTGGAGAAAGTACAGAGAGGGGCATCCAAATTGATAAAAGGGATAGAACAGCTCCCCTATCAGGAAAGGCTGAAGAGATTAGGGCTGTTCAGTTTGGAGAAGAGACGGCTGAGAGGGGAATACGATAGAGGTCTTTAAGATCATGAAAGGACTTGAATGGGTAAATGTGAATCAGTTGTTTACTCTTTCGGATAATACATGGACTAGGGGGCACTCCATGAAGTTAGCAAGTAGCTCATTTACAACAAATCAGAGAAAATTCGTTTTCACTCAACGCATAATTAAGCTCTGGAATTCATTGCCAGAGGATGTGGTCATGGCTGTTAGTGTAGCTGGGTTTAAAAAAGGTTTGGATAAGTTCCTAGAACAGATGTCCATAAACTGCTATTAATCAATAAAGATTAGTAGCTTGGGATCTATTCATTTAATGTTTGGGTACTTGCCAGGTTCTTATGGCCTGGATTAGCCACTGTTGGACACAGGATATTGGGCTTGATGGACCCTTGGTCTGACTCAGTATGGCATATCTTACGTTCTTATGAGTGTACTGAAAACTCCCTCAGAATACCTTAAAGGACTGGGCACAGCTGTCTCGCCCGGTCCTCCTTAACACTGAGACTCACAGGGAATCCTGGGTGAAGGGAGGAGCCCTTCACCAGAGTACAAGACCTAGAAGGGTTAAGCTGGCCCTTGGGAAGAGACAGGACTCCCATCATATGAGAAGACCTGCTATGTTGAAGTTTGGGACTTGCCTGAAGTCAAGGTGAGCTGCCTCTAAGTGTTTGCTTTGCATTATCCTTTGTTATTTGTGAGATACCTGAAGTCAAGGTGAGCTGCTTAAGTTGTTTGGTTTTGCTGTGCAGTGCACGTTTATTTGTTTTCACTGTAAATAAACTACACTTAAGGAACAGCCTGAGTCTGCCTCCCTTGCCCCTCTGGCAGTTCCCAAGCCATTACTGAGTTGCCACAAGCTGGAACAAATCACTCTCTTAGATAAGCCCACAGAGCATTTTTTGGGCCCCTTTCTCTCTTTGATATTTTCCCCTCCTGGTCCTTTGTACTGTCAGCTTATTTGGAACCAGTGCTGGGATTTTGCTCCATGATCCTTCTTTTGCAACTACCTGGAGACTCCGGTGGAGCGCACTGTTAACCGGCATTTGGACGCGCTTTGGCACCAGCAACTGGAGCAGGCCTCAGTAGCAGGGGGTTCAGCGACTCTGATCCACACTATTAGCTCCTGCGAATCTTCATCCCGTTGGAATTCTTCCCTTTTCCATGGAGGAACTGGGCCTAACATCATGAGAAAGGGACGGGGTCTTTAAAAACAAAAACCCCATCCTCAGTTTAACAAACAAGTCTCCTTTACGGCTTCTAAAGATCTTCTCGATTAAAAACTGGCTCAATGAAGTTGTTTCCTGCTTCCTGTCTGACTTGTCCTGGATAGCTTCTGCTTTTGCCCCAGACCTGGCCTTGTTCCGTTCTTTACCTTACTCCTGTTTGACCTGCCTTGGATCGTTCCTGTTCTTGCCATATGGGTTTATGATTTGTTTGCTAAGATGCTACGATAGTTTGTATAGCAATGATCAAGCATTTTCAAACTCCTTTGGATCTGTTTCCAGTCCCTGTTGGCCACCTATATCCCTGCTGTCAATCCTAACAAGGTCCCCATGTCTGTTGACTGCCTACACCTTTGAACTCTTGCATAAACATTCCATTACAATTCAAATACAATTGCGCACACACACACACACAAACATGTAATTTTCAACATATTCACCTCTCATCTTTACCATACATCATACTTTTATTGCACAGCAATATGGATGTCTAGGACTGAGGAAAGATAAGAAGATATAGATATTATTGTCTTGCTATATTTGAAAGCAGAATTCATTCGCAGTGACTACTTCTAGTGCTACATTGTACATCTCACTCACACAGAAGAGAATGTACACAGATCTCCCTCATCTCCTTCCTTCACACCACATATACAATACTTCAATCTTCAGTTTCTGTTTTTGTTTGGTTCTTGTCTTTCCATAGAAAACTGTACTCAACGCATGTTTCAATAGCAATAAAATGCAAAATCAGTGAACAACAGCAAAATAATACAGTAATATAGAAAACATCATGAATATAAATAACCTATGAAGTAAAACATCAAATTAAACATAAAATACAACCCCAACCCCTAATAAAGTGCTCAGAGCATTCTATCTGGCTCCCCTTCCTCCTGGGCTCACACAGGGCACCAGCAACTGGAGCAGGCCTCAGTAGCAGGGGGTTCAGCGACTCTGATCCACACTATTAGCTCCTGCGGATCTTCATCCCATTGGAATTCTTCCCTTTTCCATGGAGGAACTGGGCCTAACATCATGAGAAAGGGACGGGGTCTTTAAAACAAAAACCCCATCCTCAGTTTAACAAACAAGTCTCCTTTACGGCTTCTAAAGATCTTCTCGATTAAAAACTCACCCCACCACCATGCCTATTTCTTCTGCCATATACTGAACAATAATTCAGAACATATTAAGCAACAACACACATAAGAATTATACAGAATATGGATGATTTATTTTAAAAAAGCATCTAACTGCAAGCTCTTCTTCATAGTCGTGGGGTGAAGAGCTATGTTGTCTTTGTTGTACTTGTCCAGTGTTGCAATGTGTTTGGACGTTGAGGATGGTTTTTATAGGAGGCAGTTAAGCTTCCCTTTCCCCGTCCTATCACTTTGTATGCTAGATCGCTTTGTGGAGTACAGTTCCGAGTTGTCAGGGCATTCTATCCGAGGAAAGCAAAACGGACGATGAACTTCAGAGTATAAAAAAACGGTCAGATTTTGTCGGTCAAGGAATTGATAATGCCTTGATATGCAAAGCTGCTGATAAGGAAATTGGGTAAGGCAAAATATGAGAAGAGGCTGGAGCATTTATTTTCATGTTGTAGATTCCTGTATATATATATATATATGAGGCTTCTCTAACTTCTCTATATCATTGTCTGTAACTTCCTTCTCGTGTATTTTCCATTTCTTTTTTTTCCCCTTTATCCCATTCACTCCTAGGAGTAGGTCGTGTTTTTAGAGGATGTTTAATTGAGGCTATGTAGGGCAAGGCAAGTGTTTGGCTTCTTGCCTTTAGCGCCCCTATCCAATTTCAGATGTTAGTGATGTTGGGAGAGAAACTCTAACTGTCTGAAAAGAAATATTGAGGAATACGCATATTGCAATGAAGATGGAAATGTCTCATGTGATGTAAAGTGGTGAACGGGCCTAAAAGCCATGTAAAGAGGATTTCTTCTGTTTTCCTGAAATACACAGGACCTCTGAGCTAAATTATTTTTAAAGACACGATCAAATATATTTATTTGGCAACTAACCCTCTGCTGGAAAGTTTTCAAAATCCTAAATTTGGGTTAATCATGTTCATAATTAGTTAGAAAATGTAGTTTTTCCAGCTGGACAATTCATATTTAAAAAAATATGCACAAGATTGCATTTTGGAGACAAAAGGTTAACAAAAACAAAATGAAGATTATTCATCATCAACATAGACAATAGTCAGCAGAATACAGAACTGAGCTACAATATAATCTGAAGTAGAGCCCACCTTAACAATGAAGGTGGGGGCAACCGTCCATGAGGAAGTAACGAAAAACAAATGAAGCAGATGTGCGACAAGTTAAGTGTCGCAAAGTGGACTATAAATCAAATAAATAAACAAAATAAATCAAGTCAATATTTCCGTCGAAAATTATAAAGATGCAAAGTAGTCCAAGCTCGGATTTCTGGAAAGATAATTTTAACAGAAATGGAAGTGTAATTCATGATTAGATGTGAGAACTGGCGCTCTTTGAGGCTGGGACCTCCAGCTGCAGATTTATATCCCCAGCCCCCAACACACACACCCCACCACAAGATGGTGCGGTACCACAGCTGAGGATACGAAGCCAGTGACAGGGCTGCTGCCGCACTGGGGCGACTGCCCCTAGGCACTTGCCCGATTGCGTGTCGGTGATCCTGCCCTTGGGGGGTCTCCTTCCTCTACCTGGGCGGGTGCTAATAATTCACCGTCTCCCTGCCTTGGTAGATCCATGGTCATGTGACCAGTGTCCCCGGGGCAATTTTGTGTCCGTATCAGAACAGAGTTTTTACCTGCAGGCTTTGCTCCAACTTTGAAAGCAAAAGTATGCGAGTACTTCTGGGTTGAAAACTTGCCACAGGTACAAAGTCGACTTTTTTTCTTCAGGTTTTCATTTTTTTTTTCATGGAAACTATGAATTATTTTATGTTAAATTATTTGTTTCCTGCCCCTGCCAAAGCTTGGGGGCGGGTACACAAAATACACACAGAAAATAAATATATAAAATAGTATACATCAACACACACACAATAAACTAACGTTGCTGGTATCTGATGTCTTGTCAGGTGGCTAATCCCGTAAGGATGGAAACGCTGGAATGTTCTATACTGAGGATTTGCAGGCCTAGGGACTGCTCTGTCGCGTGCTGAGTTGCGGAGATGGAATATCAAGCTCGGGTGAAGTCATGTTATTTAGGAGACTATGAACGCTGACCGCTGGTTGACACTGTATCTGCCAGTGAACTGGGAGCCAATGTCGTGGTTGCAAGACTAGGGATGTGTGTTAGGCTCGGTGGTTCATGGGCTACTTCCTGTCTGCGGCAGGATGGTGCTGGTGGCTCTCATGCCTGGACGCCGCTGCCGACATTCAGCCTCTTAAGCGAATGCGTGCCCTCCGACTAGATTTAAAGGGACCATGGCGGTACAAGCCCACGGCCCCTTTTGATGACTTCACTGCCTCCAGTCCTTAAAAGGACCTTGCCCCATCAATCCGGGCTTTGGAAATAGGTTGACTTCCTGGAGATAATGCATTGCTTCGGCGTGTTCCCAGATTCCTGTTCCTGTCTTCATTGTTCCTGATTCTGTTCCTGTGTTGGCAGTCTGATCTACGTCCCGGCGTTCTTGCCTTCTTCGTGGTCCATCTTCAGCCCTTTGTCTTCTTTGTGATCAGTCTTCAGTGTCTCTGCTCCTACTCTGGCTTCTCCTTGCCCCTTCGCCTCTTCATTCCTCCTGGTTCCTCAGACAGATCTTCCGCTTGACTTCTGCTTGGACACAGACTCTGACCTCCGCCTGCCACTGACCACTGCCTGGACACCAGCTCTGATTGACCTCCACCTGCCACTGACTCTTGCCTGGAGTCCGACTCCTACCTGCGTTCTACCTGCACTGGATCCTGGCCTGAGCCTTTTTTTCCCTTCTCGTCGGGTCTTCACCACCTCAGAAGCCTGCACCTAAGTCCTGCCAGCCCCGGCACCACAGGGACCTAAGGGGGCCTTTGCTCCGCCAGCCAATGGTGGGGGACCTGCAGGGTTCCCCCGTGCAGGTTGAACCGAGTCTACCTTTGACAAGGGGGCCATGTCCACAGCAACATGTGATCATGGATAATGCACAAAGATTTGAAAAGACTTGAGCACAACGCACCCCAGGAATGCCTCTTCTTAATATGCCTGGGAGTACACGTGTTGTGGAACACGGAGGGAAGGTGGTTTTCAGGTGGCCAATTCAGTTGGATAAAATGCTTTTTTTACCTGCTCAAATGGCTTATGGAAACTGCCCTCAAACTGTCCTGAGCAGAGAGGTAATGCTGAAAAGGAAAGATCAGTTCATATTCTTTTTTTAGGAGCTGTGACAACCTAGATGGCTAACGGTAAGATAAGAAACAGAAAGGCACTGGTCCTGATCTTATAAAAAGGTTTTTCTCGTAGGCGCAGCGTGGGGGAAACAGCTCTTAATAAATCAGGGCCCAGTTATGTCTGAGTCAGCTTTTTCCAACACATAAATCCCTTCCCATACACGTGGCGTACCTGCCAGCTCTGAATCAAGTCATTGGTTAATTAGGTCTCATTCCTCATGATTTTTGGTTCCTTGGTTTATCATTAATATATATGTCCAAATTTATCAACACTTCCAGGTTCTTAACAATATCTAACAGTCTTTATTATAGCCACAGGTCAGATTGAACAACACGGAACACCTAGCCATTATTATGAATATGTAACCGAGACTACAAGGCACCCCCCTCTTCTTATAATAGGAACATATACATGTACAATGTACTATATGTGCCTCTATGTAAACCATTGTGACGGTAGTACACTGAACGATGGTATAGAAAAGATTTTAAATAAATAAATAAATATTCTTGGGTAGACAATTGCAAAAACTCGGTTGCTTTACAACAGAAGGCAGAAATAAAATGAAACCCAGAGGCATGAATTATGGGCGAAACTGTTAAGAAACAGGATGCCAGTCTAAAGGACTTTTGAGTTGCACCCTGTTTGCGCTCTAGGGATTAATATTTTTTGATGGTGCCGTCACTCAGCTTCATGTGCTCAGCTGTCCCTGGGGGAATTTCCTAGGATAGAGACCTGTCGTAGTGGTAGGTCCCTGCCCTAGAGAACAAACAGCACCACGGACTCCTGCTTCCAGGCCACTATCGTTCCTCCGGACCCCCTCCATATTTTACCCTCTTTCTAGCCTTTCCTGAGATGAATGACCCAGTACAACTTAAGGTTTTCTTGTTAGCTGAGCGCGGGAGGGTAGGTCTCCTCCCTCAGAACCAATCTCTTCCCTCCCTCCCTCCTGGAGCACCACAGTGAGCATCTCGGAGAGACGGCAGAGCCTAACTCAAAGCTGAATCTCCTTCTGGCCCCAGCCTGAGGTCTTAAAGCTGAACCCTAAATGCTAGAATTGTATTTCTTTTTTAATTATATTAATCTGCAAATTTCAATGGCACCACTGACCCTTGCTTGACTTCGGACATAGTTTTGGTTTTTTTTTATCCACCATTACGGTCCCTCTGAAGTCTGAACCCCTTTACCATGAGCTCCAAGTTCCATGGCTGATTTGCATTAGTGGTTCTTTCTTAATGACTTCCTAATGATTAGTGTAATAAATCCCATTGAGTTAGCATGGAAATATGCCCTTAGATGCAATGGAGACACATCCCTATTTCAGACTGTGCCCTTTCAAGGCTACCAGCTCAAAACCAGAGGTTTTTGCCCTGACACAGCGCTTTCCTCTTTAGCAGCAAAGGCACAGAGGTGGCAGCTCCAGCAAAGCAGCCCTCTCTCCCTCTCCTCCTCCCAGCATCCCCCCTCTTTCTCTTTCCTCACACCATGCCCAGCAATCCCTTGCTCGTGCCCTCGCCTGCTTCCAGGGGAAGTAAGAAAATATCAGTTTGGGGAATGTTTTCAAAACCAGCCCATGCGGGATCTGTCTGACTCTCTCGCACACTTTTTTCCAGCAGCGCAAGCTTCAGCAGCTCTAATACGTCATATAGAGTGTGTATGTCTCTCTCTCTCTCTGACCCAAAGACACACACTCACACAAACATGCATTCTTGCTCTTAGTGTGTGGGTGTGACTTTGTATCACAGAGAAAAAGAGAGCGTGTTATGTGTCTGGATCAGAGACACACACACATACACTCACACACACACTCACACACACTTTGTGTCAGAAAGACACCACCCACTCACACACTCTCTCACAGATACAAAGTGTGTGTGTGTGTAGGGGTGCTTTCTCTGACATATACTCACTCTCCCTTAGACATGCACATTCTGCTGTTGTGCTGCTGCTCATGTGCTCAGCCATGTCAGTATGCCATGTTTTTGTTTGCTGCAAACCCTTCCCCAGCCTACAGCAGTCCCCCTCCCTTTCCCATTCCCACCCTTCTTGGCCCCCCCCCCCCACTCTCGAGAAAGCTCACTGGTCCCACAGCCAGCTGCCCCCTATGAGAGCTCAGCCCCAGCCACCTCAGACAGAAGACTCCCCGACACTGCACAGACACTTTCTCCTGGCTCACCCCCTCCCTTTTTTGACTGTAGTTTGCCATTTCTGCATGCCCCCCCCCCCCCACCACCACCACTCCAGGACATTCCTGTAGCCTGTGTGCTACACAGTCTGCTGCTTTTATGGCTCCCCAGACTCTGTTCTGCCTACCTACTGCAGCAGAGAGGGTATTACAAGAGATCCATGCTGTTCCTCCAGGGCTTTAAGAAAAAGAAAAATTAAGTCCTGGCCGATACTGGGGAGAGCCACTGACCAAAAGCAGCCCAGCTCCAGATGGAATCCTGCTTTCCCACATGGAGCCAGTGCAGCCAGGGTTGGTGCAAAGGAATGAAGTGCCCTAGGTGAACCTTACAACCTTGCTCTCTCCCTCCCACACACACACACAATTTAAAAATGATGAATTTATAATAACATATTTTACATGGAAAAGGACGTTCAAAGTACAGTTTTTTGAGGTAAAAATATCACAACATGTATATTATATTTACTTGCATTATTGTGATGCCAACTAGAAAACCCTGTGAAAGAAACAAAACAAAAAAAAATACTTGGAACCCATATAGCATTAAGCGTATTATAATGCATGTTGGGTGTGGGCTTGTCCCTCAGAAAGCCAAGAGTAAACTGAATTAGAATTACAATATATTAAACATCCCATATCAAAACAGCACTAACTGCCAGCACTTAAACATGGTGACAACCCTACCCATGAAAAGGTAACACTGAAAATATTACACCAGGTTGTAAAACACCAATACATCTCCTATTAAGAAAACAGAACAAGTCAGGCTGCTATAGATCCCTGCATAGAAGCTGTACACTAGTAGAATACCTCACCTCAATCACACATGCAGAACACAGATAGGCCCTCACCAAATACTGAATAAAGTGACCATAAAGTATAAATAGAAATGTGTAGATAAAACTGAACTGGAAACTGCAACAAGCCAGATTTTGTACACAGTGCAACAATGGAAAACAGAAACATCACCATATTTTACAACATCAAACACCACCCAATAATAAAAAATAATAAAGATACCAAAAAAAATCCCTAGCTCTCAATATCTGGGAGCTTTTGATTCCAGTCACCATGAGATTGTTATGGATTAGTTAAGGGCAAGGAGGGGGAGGAGACACACAAACGTTCTCCTCTCTCATGTTCTCACAAACTCTCACTGGCACACATAATCACACACACATGCTTGCTCACTCTTTCACACTCACATTCATGCATGCTTGCTCACATGCTCTTGCACATGTCTCTGACACACTTTCTCACACTACCACACATGAATACTGACCCACATGCATGCTCCCACACATGAATTCAGACCCACATGCATGCTCCAAGACATCCACTCTCAAGCACATTCATTCCAGAATCCCATAATACATTTATTTATTTATTTTTAATTTTTATAGACCGAAGTTCTTGTAGGAACTACAAATCAATCCGGTTTACATACAACTTTTAAATGCCCAAAAAGAGTAGTGGGCTTTACATAGAACAGTTGAACAATAAAACAGGTAACAATAGAACTAACAATAATGCTGGTATTATTATTAATAACTGGTATTAATACATGCTCCCAGACATGCACTTTCTCTGACATACTCACTCTCACACATGCATCCACACACTCATGCTCTCTCACACATATTCTCACACATGCATGCTCACTCATGCTCTCTCATACTCCCACATTCACTCTCACATGTTCCCACATATGCTCTCACTCTCCCACACATGCATACTCTCTCACACATTCATGGTCTCACACACAACTCTCACATGCTCCCACACATGCATATGAACTTGCATGCTCACACTCATGCATGCTTACTCACACACACTCTCACTCAGTTTTCACCCCCTCTGCATCTGAAGTAAAAAGAAAGCACTTTTACTTAGAATGATTAGGTGGGATCCAAGCTGGGCTCCCTGTTGATAATCCTAGAAGTACCCCATGGTGTAGGAAAAGAAGGGCTGAAATAACCCAATGCTGTGTTAGGGTTATGTTTTGCTGTGGCCAAGCATAAGGTGAGAAGCCTTCAGCCAGTGGTGAGGCAGCAGCATGGGAGATTGGCTGGCTGTCTTCCACCAGTAGAGGAAGAGACAAAAGCAGAGATGCATGGGAAGTCATGAGAGAGCTTCACGCCACCAGTGTTGCAGGGGGAGGGGTGCCTGAGGAGAGCAGGAAGCAGGCCCCAGGCCTATCCTGCTGTACAGCCAGTTGGGGAGGACAGTGGGAAGCAGGTCCTTTGCTGTCATCACTGCCACCCTGAAAATTAAGAAGCAGACCACAAAGAGCCTCGGTGTAGGTTCCAGGTCTCTGAAAACTGCTACTGCAGGGCTGGTGTTGGTTGCAGTGCCTCCATAAGCATGGGACTGCTGTGACTAACACCAGTCCAAGTGATTGGCCAGATCAGCCCACCAGGGCATGCCCAAAGCCCCGATAGGCCAATCCATCCCTGCCTCCTTTCCCTCTCCCCCCACGCCATTCTGTGCCCTGAATCATCCTATTTCTCCCTCCTCACCATGCGCTGTATCCCCCCTACCATTTGCCCTTGTTATGATTCCTGCCCGCGGAGCTATTTCCCGTGAGCAGGCTTCTCACCTACCTTTTGCCGCTGCCGTGCCTATGCAGCCTGGACCGCAGTGCTTCTCACTTCCTAAGTGGCCCAGAGGCTACTCCTAGTCTGGTTCTTCCTCACCTGAGTCTTCGTTGCTTCCTGAGTCTTCGTACTTCCTAATGTTCCCTGTCTTCATGTTCCGAGGTTCCTAGTCCAGGCTTCCTGATGTTTCACTTCCTGATGTTCCACTTCCTGATGTTCCGAGGTTCCGCTCCTCCTTCGCTCGTTCCGAGTCCCCCTGACCCTCCAGCATCTTTGGTTCTCCAGATGACACCTTGTTGAGGTAAATCCATCTCATCGGTTCCTGTTCTCGTCATTGGAGTTTCGTCTCAGCTGGATTTCCTTCCTGCGCTAGTCTTGTTCTCCGCTTGGTCCGTGACCAAACTCTCCAGGTTTTGTAGGGCGTGCCACAGGGACAGGGTGGTCCGTGACCAGCCCATTGAATCCGCCCGTGTCGGTGGGCTGTGTAGGGCGCCCTGAGAGACAGTGCCAATGTCTGAACCTTCCCAGCTCCTCATCTCGTCGAGAGACTTCCAAGTTCCTCGTCTCATCCAGAGTCTTCCAAGTTCCTCGCCTCGTCTAGAGTCTTCCAAGCTTCTCGTCCACGTCTTATGTCTTCTGTGTCACAAGGTCTCTGTCTGCCCTCATCCTCAGTCTGGCCTGCTGCTTCTTGCTGATACCCAGCGGCAGGTCCGAAAGGGCTAGGAACGGTCGGAGGACTGTTAACTAACCAACATAGTGTTGTTGGCTTCCAGAAGCATGCAAGTCCAGCAGAGGGTCAGACTTTGTCTTCACCCATGCTGGGACACGTCTCGCCAACCCTTGGTGCTGTCTTGGATTCTTCTGGGATCGTGCTGAAGCCCAAGGGCACACAATCCCCTCAAGTTGGGATCGCTCTCCTAGCGGTCCCAAAACACAGCCCTAGGTCTTCTTCTTTCTTCGTGCCACACCCCCCCCCCACTACTTGTCTTGCATACCACTTTCACCTTCACCCACTCCCTGCCCAGTAGCGGGAGTCCCCTCCCCTCTCCTCCACCCCCCTCAATTAATTTTCTGACTCATAGGCTCCCCCTGAGTGTTTATAATTAAACTCAATTATCGTTATATCCCCACCACAAACCTTCCCAGGATAATTCTGTAACATCACATAACTGGACATCATACTTTTAAATATTAAACTTTTGTTAACGGCTATTAATCAAGTTTAGTTAGGGAATAGCCACTGCTATTAATTGCATCAGTAGCACGGGACCTTCTTAGTGTTTGGGTAATTGCCAGGTTCTTGTGGCCTGGTTTGGCCTCTGTTGTAAACAGGATGCTGGGCTTGATGGACCCTTGGTCTGACCCAGCATGGCAATTTCTTATGTTCTTATGTTTTGCAAAATATATGTTTCAGAAATCATGTCAGTGTCTGATGAATATGTATTATGTGTTTTTTGGAAATAGACTGAAAACAAATCCTAAGAAATACCTACATTTATCAATGAAAAGATATTCATACTGCACTGGTTGAAGGCAAGCTCGGAAATGGTTGGCTGGGCTGAACTGGAATATTTTCCCTTTGCTGCTCACCATAGGAAAAACATTCAGATTTTGTTGTCGCTTCAGTAATGTCCCTCCATTACCAGGCACTTTGTAAAGTAACAGACAAACCTGCAAAAGGTCACTCAGAACCACTAGAGCAAGCCTGCCATACTAATACAGCATGAAGGGCCAGAACTGAAACAGCAAGCACCCTGCAACGCTGCAAATATTCCACCTGAAACAGCAGCACCCTGCAACGCTGCAAATATTCCACCTGAAACAGCAGCACCCTGCAACGCTGCAAATATTCCACCCGAAACAGCAAGCACCCTGCAACGCTGCAAATATTCCACCCGAAACAGCAGCACCCTGCAACGCTGCAAATATTCCACCTGAAACAGCAGCACCCTGCAACGCTGCAAATATTCCACCTGAAACAGCAGCACCCTACAACGCTGCAAATATTCCACCTGAAACAGCAGGCTCCCTGCAACACTGCAAATATTCCACCCGAAACAGCAAGCTCCCTGCAACGCTGCAAATATTCCACCTGAAACAGCAGGCACCCTGCAACGCTGCAAATATTCCACCCGAAACAGCAAGCTCCCTGCAACGCTGCAAATATTCCACCTGAAACAGCAGGCACCCTGCAACGCTGCAAATATTCCACCTGAAACAGCAAGCTCCCTGCAACGCTGCAAATATTCCACCCGAAACAGCAAGCTCCCTGCAACGCTGCAAATATTCCACCTGAAACAGCAAGCTCCCTGCAACGCTGCAAATATTCCACCTGAAACAGCAAGCACCCTATAACGCTGCAAATATTCGACCTGAAACAGCAAGCTCCCTGCAACGCTGCAAATATTCCACCTGAAACAGCAGCACCCTGCAATGCTGCAAATATTCCACCCGAAACAGCAAGCTCCCTGCAACGCTGCAAATATTCCACCTGAAACAGCAGGCACCCTGCAACGCTGCAAATATTCCACCCGAAACAGCAAGCACCCTGCAATGCTGCAAATATTCCACCCGAAACAGCAAGCTCCCTGCAACGCTGCAAATATTCCACCTGAAACAGCAGGCACCCTGCAACGCTGCAAATATTCCACCTGAAACAGCAAGCACCCTGCAATGCTGCAAATATTCCACCCGAAACAGCAAGCTCCCTGCAACGCTGCAAATATTCCACCTGAAACAGCAAGCACCCTGCAACGCTGCAAATATTCCACCTGAAACAGCAAGCTCCCTGCAACGCTACAAATATTCCACCTGAAACAGCAAGCTCCCTGCAACGCTGCAAATATTCCACCCGAAACAGCAAGCTCCCTGCAACGCTGCAAATATTCCACCTGAAACAGCAAGCTCCCTGCAACGCTGCAAATATTCCACCCGAAACTGCAAGCACCCTGCAACGCTGCAAATATTCCACCCGAAACAGCAAGCTCCCTGCAACGCTGCAAATATTCCACCTGAAACTGCAAGCACCCTGCAATGCTGCAAATATTCCACCTGAAACAGCAGCACCTTGCAACACTGCAAATATTCCACCTGAAACAGCAGGCACCCTGCAACGCTGCAAATATTCCACCTGAAACAGCAAGCACTCTGCAACGCTGCAAATATTCCACCTGAAACAGCAGGCACCCTGCAACGCTGCAAATATTCCACCTGAAACAGCAGGCAGCCTGCAACGCTGCAAATATTCCAC
Source organism: Rhinatrema bivittatum (assembly GCF_901001135.1). Classification (NCBI taxonomy): domain Eukaryota; kingdom Metazoa; phylum Chordata; class Amphibia; order Gymnophiona; family Rhinatrematidae; genus Rhinatrema; species Rhinatrema bivittatum. Next base: position 65,264 of record NW_021820805.1, on the reverse strand, counting down.
CTGAAACAGCAAGCACCCTGCAACGCTGCAAATATTCCACCTGAAACAGCAGGCACCCTGCAACGCTGCAAATATTCCACCTGAAACAGCAGGCAGCCTGCACCGCTGCAAATATTCCACCTGAAACAGCAAGCTCCCTGTAACGCTGCAAATATTCAACCTGAAACAGCAAGCACCCTGCAACGCTGCAAATATTCCACCTGAAACAGCAGGCACCCTGCAACGCTGCAAATATTCCACCTGAAACAGCAGGCACCCTGGAACACTGCAAATATTCCACCTGAAACAGCAGCACCCTGCAACGCTGCAAATATTCCACCTGAAACAGCAGGCACCCTGCAACGCTGCAAATATTCCACCTGAAACAGCAAGCACCCTGCAACGCTGCAAATATTCCACCTGAAACAGCAAGCTCCCTGCAACGCTGCAAATATTCCACCCGAAACAGCAAGCTCCCTGCAACGCTGCAAATATTCCACCTGAAACAGCAAGCACCCTGCAACGCTGCAAATATTCCACCTGAAACAGCAAGCACCCTGCAACGCTGCAAATATTCCACCTGAAACAGCAAGCTCCCTGCAACACTGCAAATATTCCACCCGAAACAGCAAGCTCCCTGCAACGCTGCAAATATTCCACCTGAAACAGCAGGCACCGTGCAACGCTGCAAATATTCCACCTGAAACAGCAAGCACCCTGCAACGCTGCAAATATTCCACCTGAAACAGCAGGTACCCTGCAACGCTGCAAATATTCCACCTGAAACAGCAAGCTCCCTGCAACGCTGCAAATATTCCACCCGAAACAGCAAGCTCCCTGCAACGCTGCAAATATTCCACCTGAAACAGCAAGCACCCTGCAACGCTGCAAATATTCCACCTGAAACAGCAAGCACCCTGCAATGCTGCAAATATTCCACCTGAAACAGCAAGCTCCCTGCAACGCTGCAAATATTCCACCCGAAACAGCAAGCACCCTGCAACGCTGCAAATATTCCACCCGAAACAGCAAGCTCCCTGCAACGCTGCAAATATTCCACCTGAAACAGCAAGCTCCCTGCAACGCTGCAAATATTCCACCTGAAACAGCAAGCTCCCTGCAACGCTGCAAATATTCCACCCGAAACAGCAAGCACCCTGCAACGCTGCAAATATTCCACCCGAAACAGCAAGCTCCCTGCAACGCTGCAGATATTCCACCTGAAACAGCAGCACCTTGCAACACTGCAAATATTCCACCTGAAACTGCAAGCACCCTGCAACACTGCAAATATTCCACCTGAAACAGCAGCACCTTGCAACACTGCAAATATTCCACCTGAAACAGCAAGCACCCTGCAACGCTGCAAATATTCCACCTGAAACAGCAGCACCCTGCAACCCTGCAAATATTCCACCTGAAACAGCAAGCTCCCTGCAACGCTGCAAATATTCCACCTGAAACAGCAGGCACCGTGCAACGCTGCAAATATTCCACCTGAAACAGCAAGCACCCTGCAACGCTGCAAATATTCCACCTGAAACAGCAGGTACCCTGCAACGCTGCAAATATTCCACCTGAAACAGCAAGCTCCCTGCAACGCTGCAAATATTCCACCCGAAACAGCAAGCTCCCTGCAACGCTGCAAATATTCCACCTGAAACAGCAAGCACCCTGCAACGCTGCAAATATTCCACCTGAAACAGCAGGTACCCTGCAACGCTGCAAATATTCCACCTGAAACAGCAAGCTCCCTGCAACGCTGCAAATATTCCACCCGAAACAGCAAGCTCCCTGCAACGCTGCAAATATTCCACCTGAAACAGCAAGCACCCTGCAACGCTGCAAATATTCCACCTGAAACAGCAAGCACCCTGCAATGCTGCAAATATTCCAACTGAAACAGCAAGCTCCCTGCAACGCTGCAAATATTCCACCCGAAACAGCAAGCACCCTGCAACGCTGCAAATATTCCACCCGAAACAGCAAGCTCCCTGCAACGCTGCAAATATTCCACCTGAAACAGCAAGCTCCCTGCAACGCTGCAAATATTCCACCTGAAACAGCAAGCTCCCTGCAACGCTGCAAATATTCCACCCGAAACAGCAAGCACCCTGCAACGCTGCAAATATTCCACCCGAAACAGCAAGCTCCCTGCAACGCTGCAGATATTCCACCTGAAACAGCAGCACCTTGCAACACTGCAAATATTCCACCTGAAACTGCAAGCACCCTGCAACACTGCAAATATTCCACCTGAAACAGCAGCACCTTGCAACACTGCAAATATTCCACCTGAAACAGCAAGCACCCTGCAACGCTGCAAATATTCCACCTGAAACAGCAGCACCCTGCAACCCTGCAAATATTCCACCTGAAACAGCAAGCTCCCTGCAACGCTGCAAATATTCCACCTGAAACAGCAGGCACCGTGCAACGCTGCAAATATTCCACCTGAAACAGCAAGCACCCTGCAACGCTGCAAATATTCCACCTGAAACAGCAGGTACCCTGCAACGCTGCAAATATTCCACCTGAAACAGCAAGCTCCCTGCAACGCTGCAAATATTCCACCCAAAACAGCAAGCTCCCTGCAACGCTGCAAATATTCCACCTGAAACAGCAAGCACCCTGCAACGCTGCAAATATTCCACCTGAAACAGCAAGCACCCTGCAATGCTGCAAATATTCCACCTGAAACAGCAAGCTCCCTGCAACGCTGCAAATATTCCACCCGAAACAGCAAGCACCCTGCAACGCTGCAAATATTCCACCCGAAACAGCAAGCTCCCTGCAACGCTGCAAATATTCCACCTGAAACAGCAAGCTCCCTGCAACGCTGCAAATATTCCACCTGAAACAGCAAGCTCCCTGCAACGCTGCAAATATTCCACCCGAAAAAGCAAGCACCCTGCAACGCTGCAAATATTCCACCCGAAACAGCAAGCTCCCTGCAACGCTGCAGATATTTCCACCTGAAACAGCAGCACCTTGCAACACTGCAAATATTCCACCTGAAACAGCAAGCTCCCTGCAACGCTGCAAATATTCCACCCGAAACAGCAAGCACCCTGCAACACTGCAAATATTCCACCTGAAACAGCAGCACCTTGCAACACTGCAAATATTCCACCTGAAACAGCAAGCTCCCTGCAACGCTGCAAATATTCCACCTGAAACAGCAAGCTCCCTGCAACGCTGCAAATATTCCACCTGAAACAGCAAGCTCCCTGCAACGCTGCAAATATTCCACCCGAAACAGCAAGCACCCTGCAACGCTGCAAATATTCCACCCGAAACAGCAAGCTCCCTGCAACGCTGCAGATATTCCACCTGAAACAGCAGCACCTTGCAACACTGCAAATATTCCACCTGAAACTGCAAGCACCCTGCAACACTGCAAATATTCCACCTGAAACAGCAGGCACCCTGCAACGCTGCAAATATTCCACCCGAAACAGCAAGCACCCTGCAATGCTGCAAATATTCCACCCGAAACAGCAAGCTCCCTGCAACGCTGCAAATATTCCACCTGAAACAGCAAGCTCCCTGCAATGCTGCAAATATTCCACCCGAAACAGCAAGCTCCCTGCAACGCTGCAAATATTCCACCTGAATCAGCAAGCTCCGTGCAACGCTGCAAATATTCCACCCGAAACAGCAAGCTCCCTGCAACGCTGCAAATATTCCACCTGAAACAGCAGGCACCCTGCAACGCTGCAAGTATTCCACCTGAAACAGCAAGCACCCTGCAACGCTACAAATATTCCACCTGAAACAGCAAGCTCCCTGCAACGCTGCAAATATTCCACCCAAAACAGCAAGCTCCCTGCAACGCTGCAAATATTCCACCTGAAACAGCAGGCACCCTGCAACGCTGCAAATATTCCACCCGAAACAGCAAGCACCCTGCAATGCTGCAAATATTCCACCCGAAACAGCAAGCTCCCTGCAACGCTGCAAATATTCCACCTGAAACAGCAGGCACCCTGCAACGCTGCAAATATTCCACCTGAAACAGCAAGCACCCTGCAACGCTGCAAATATTCCACCCGAAACAGCAAGCTCCCTGCAACGTTGCAAATATTCCACCTGAAACAGCAAGCACCCTGCAACGCTGCAAATATTCCACCTGAAACAGCAAGCTCCCTGCAACGCTACAAATATTCCACCTGAAACAGCAAGCTCCCTGCAACGCTGCAAATATTCCACCCGAAACAGCAAGCTCCCTGCAACGCTGCAAATATTCCACCTGAAACTGCAAGCACCCTGCAACGCTGCAAATATTCCACCTGAAACAGCAAGCTCCCTGCAACGCTGCAAATATTCCACCCGAAACTGCAAGCACCCTGCAACGCTGCAAATATTCCACCCGAAACAGCAAGCTCCCTGCAACGCTGCAAATATTCCACCTGAAACTGCAAGCACCCTGCAACACTGCAAATATTCCACCTGAAACAGCAAGCTCCCTGCAATGCTGCAAATATTCCACCTGAAACAGCAGCACCTTGCAACACTGCAAATATTCCACCTGAAACAGCAGGCACCCTGCAACGCTGCAAATATTCCACCTGAAACAGCAAGCACTCTGCAACGCTGCAAATATTCCACCTGAAACAGCAGGCACCCTGCAACGCTGCAAATATTCCACCTGAAACAGCAGGCAGCCTGCAACGCTGCAAATATTCCACCTGAAACAGCAAGCACCCTGCAACGCTGCAAATATTCCACCTGAAACAGCAGGCACCCTGCAACGCTGCAAATATTCCACCTGAAACAGCAGGCAGCCTGCACCGCTGCAAATATTCCACCTGAAACAGCAAGCTCCCTGCAACGCTGCAAATATTCAACCTGAAACAGCAAGCACCCTGCAACGCTGCAAATATTCCACCTGAAACAGCAGGCACCCTGCAACGCTGCAAATATTCCACCTGAAACAGCAGGCACCCTGGAACACTGCAAATATTCCACCTGAAACAGCAAGCACCCTGCAACGCTGCAAATATTCCACCTGAAACAGCAGGCACCCTGCAACGCTGCAAATATTCCACCTGAAACAGCAAGCACCCTGCAACGCTGCAAATATTCCACCTGAAACAGCAAGCTCCCTGCAACGCTGCAAATATTCCACCCGAAACAGCAAGCTCCCTGCAACGCTGCAAATATTCCACCTGAAACAGCAAGCACCCTGCAACGCTGCAAATATTCCACCTGAAACAGCAAGCACCCTGCAACGCTGCAAATATTCCACCTGAAACAGCAAGCTCCCTGCAACGCTGCAAATATTCCACCCGAAACAGCAAGCTCCCTGCAACGCTGCAAATATTCCACCTGAAACAGCAGGCACCGTGCAACGCTGCAAATATTCCACCTGAAACAGCAAGCACCCTGCAACGCTGCAAATATTCCACCTGAAACAGCAGGTACCCTGCAACGCTGCAAATATTCCACCTGAAACAGCAAGCTCCCTGCAACGCTGCAAATATTCCACCCGAAACAGCAAGCTCCCTGCAACGCTGCAAATATTCCACCTGAAACAGCAAGCACCCTGCAACGCTGCAAATATTCCACCTGAAACAGCAAGCACCCTGCAATGCTGCAAATATTCCACCTGAAACAGCAAGCTCGATGCAACGCTGCAAATATTCCACCCGAAACAGCAAGCACCCTGCAACGCTGCAAATATTCCACCCGAAACAGCAAGCTCCCTGCAACGCTGCAAATATTCCACCTGAAACAGCAAGCTCCCTGCAACGCTGCAAATATTCCACCTGAAACAGCAAGCTCCCTGCAACGCTGCAAATATTCCACCCGAAACAGCAAGCACCCTGCAACGCTGCAAATATTCCACCCGAAACAGCAAGCTGCCTGCAATGCTGCAGATATTCCACCTGAAACAGCAGCACCTTGCAACACTGCAAATATTCCACCTGAAACTGCAAGCACCCTGCAACACTGCAAATATTCCACCTGAAACAGCAGCACCTTGCAACACTGCAAATATTCCACCTGAAACAGCAAGCACCCTGCAACGCTGCAAATATTCCACCTGAAACAGCAAGCACCCTGCAACCCTGCAAATATTCCACCTGAAACAGCAAGCTCCCTGCAACGCTGCAAATATTCCACCTGAAACAGCAGGCACCGTGCAACGCTGCAAATATTCCACCTGAAACAGCAAGCACCCTGCAACGCTGCAAATATTCCACCTGAAACAGCAGGTACCCTGCAACGCTGCAAATATTCCACCTGAAACAGCAAGCTCCCTGCAACACTGCAAATATTCCACCCGAAACAGCAAGCTCCCTGCAACGCTGCAAATATTCCACCTGAAACTGCAAGCACCCTGCAACACTGCAAATATTCCACCTGAAACAGCAAGCTCCCTGCAACGCTGCAAATATTCCACCTGAAACAGCAGCACCTTGCACCACTGCAAATATTCCACCTGAAACAGCAGGCACCCTGCAACGCTGCAAATATTCCACCTGAAACAGCAAGCACCCTGCAACGCTGCAAATATTCCACCTGAAACAGCAGGCACCCTGCAACGCTGCAAATATTCCACCTGAAACAGCAGGCAGCCTGCAACGCTGCAAATATTCCACCTGAAACAGCAAGCACCCTGCAACGCTGCAAATATTCCACCTGAAACAGCAGGCACCCTGCAACGCTGCATATATTCCACCTGAAACAGCAGGCAGCCTGCAACGCTGCAAATATTCCACCTGAAACAGCAAGCTCCCTGCAACGCTGCAAATATTCCACCTGAAATAGCAAGCACCCTCCAACGCTGCAAATATTCCACCTGAAACAGCAAGCACCCTGCAACGCTGCAAATATTCCACCCGAAACAGCAAGCTCCCTGCAACGCTGCAAATATTCCACCCGAAACAGCAAGCACCCTGCAACGCTGCAAATATTCCACCCGAAACAGCAAGCTCCCTGCAACGCTGCAAATATTCCACATGAAACAGCAGGCACCGTGCAACGCTGCAAATATTCCACCTGAAACAGCAAGCACCCTGCAACGCTGCAAATATTCCACCTGAAACAGCAGGCACCCTGCAACGCTGCAAATATTCCACCTGAAACAGCAAGCTCCCTGCAATGCTGCAAATATTCCACCCGAAACAGCAAGCTCCCTGCAACGCTGGAAATATTCCACCTGAAACAGCAAGCACCCTGCAACGCTGCAAATATTCCACCTGAAACAGCAAGCTCCCTGCAACGCTGCAAATATTCCACCCGAAACAGCAAGCTCCCTGCAACGCTGCAAATATTCCACCTGAAATAGCAAGCACCCTCCAACGCTGCAAATATTCCACCTGAAACAGCAAGCACCCTGCAACGCTGCAAATATTCCACCTGAAACAGCAAGCTCCCTGCAACGCTGCAAATATTCCACCCGAAACAGCAAGCACCCTGCAACGCTGCAATATTCCACCCGAAACAGCAAGCTCCCTGCAACGCTGCAAATATC